>NW_018127947.1:1398533-1423364 GCF_001952655.1 Monopterus albus | reverse complement strand
AATGATTTTAGCATATGGCTGCAATATAACAAAAAGTGAAAAATTTAAGGGGGTCTGAATACTTTCCGTACCCACTGTATATCTGCTCATGATACAGGCTCTGTGTGATCTGCAATAGCTAATTTATTCACACATTTACACATTCTCCATTTTTGCTACAAGAAAAGACAATGATGTACAATACAGTCACTGCTTGTTTTCTTAAAATTCCAAAAAGACGTGAGATGCTCCTCTGGTCTTCTTGTTGTTGCTGAGCGTGTGACGAGAACAAACAGGATCCTTCAGTTGACCTCTAAACCCTTTGGATTTCAAACAGCCTGATGTCCGTGTCGTACCAGATCGGAGGATCCATGTTGCTATGGTAACAAGCAGGACAGCCAAAGGCTTATTCAACACATATAACTTGCCAAGGCCACGTGACTGTAATTTATTGGGTTTTATCTCAATATTCAAAAAGAACTGGTAAAACTAAGACACAGGGTCATTTCCTAATTTCTTACCGTAAGTAGATGACTCCCCAAATGTATGTCCGGAACCACATGGCTGTGCCGGCGTTGGCTTGGTACTTCCTGATGAGGATGGGATGAGGGACGGGCAGGAGGCCGACGAGCGTGCCATGCTGAAGGAAATTCAGGATTTCGGACTCGTCGGTCAACCCCCTGAGGAGAACAATAACTCTGACCTCATCTGAATCCACAGGCCCCTCTCCTGTCTGGGCTGCAACCCTTATCCATGCTTCTACCACATCCAGACTCGACTACAGCAGAAGCACTCTTTATGGTGCCTCATCCAAAATGATCTGTACACTTCAGCACATCCAAAACCTTCCACTGGAACTCTCTTCCAGAACACATCTGTGACCGTAACAACCTGTATGTTGGCAAAAAGCTACTGAAAACCCGCTAACCTGTTAAGGTGGAAGTGTTTTACTGAAGTGCATACAGTTGTACAGGTGTACCTAATTAAGTGGCTAGTGAGTGTATTTGGCTTTAGCTCTGCTGGTCAGACAAAAAGTTGTGTCCTTTCTTACTTGTCAATGCAAATCTTCTCCACCTGAGGAACCAGTACTTGTAACAGTCGCATGATGGTCTGTAGAGGAAGTTTAGCCTTCCATGACAACACCTGAAAACAAAAGCAGCACGATGAAGGAAGTTATATGAGCAGTTTAGAGTGTACAAAAATCACCAGGTAAAAGGAAAAGCTAGAAAATAAATATCAGTGGAAGGAGCCACAGACGCAGTGGAAAAGACTTGTCCGCACCCAGTCTGGATTTGCGCTCCAGGCTGCTGCTGAGACACTTGACAACCGACTCCTCACAGCTTCTGACTCTGTGTGGTAAACCTGTCAACACAAAGCATGGCGGTCACTTTAAATGGAGAAACGACAAAACTAAACACCTAACACACAATAAGATGACGTGTCTTGTTGTGCACCTCTGGGTCTCTCTCCGAGTTGGACTCTGTGTCGCTGGCTCCAGCTACAGTACTGTTGTCAGCAGTCGCCTGTGAAGAATCTGAACGTGGAACAGCAACCATGGTACCATCCTCACCCACCTGGGCCTTTTCTGTTATCTTATCAATTCCTGGAGGACACAAGAGAATCTTTTTTTTTTTCCCCATTTCCAGTCTGTATGCTAAGTTACCTGTGCTAACTGTAGTGATTCACTGTATAGACTGTACATTGTACATTACTGATTTTCTACCCAATGCAAAAAAGCAAATATGCATATTGTACTACAGTGTCTTCTTCAAAATCTACTTTTAAGACTTTAAATATTATAAGTGGAGTTTGCATGTTCTCCCCGTGCTTGCGTGGGTTCTCTCCGGGTACTCCGGCTTCCTCCCACAGTCCAAAGACATGCAGCTTAGGTTGATTGGTGTCTCTAAATTGCCCATAGGAGTGCATGTGCGTGTGTCTGGTTGTTCGTCTATGTGTTAGCCCTGCGATGGATTGGCGACCTGTCCAGGGCGTACCCCGCCTTCGCCCGATTGCTGGCCGGGATTGGCTCCGGCCCCCCCCCCCGTGACCCCGTTCAGGGACAAGCGGTAGAAAATGAATGAATGAATGAATATTATAAGTGTGTCTACATGTTATGCGTATTTCAGATCAGTGTGTTTACTCAAACTACCTGGTGTGGCCTCTAAGCTGGTTTTGAGCGTGCCAGGCTCAGCTGGTGCAGCTGGTCTGGATCCCTCCATGGATTCCTTCTCTATAGAGTTGGTCCTGGAAATCCCAGACTTCTTCTTCTTTTTCTTCTGCTGGGCCTTCTCAATAGACACCGTGTCAGATGGCAGGTTGGCCAGCTGGTGGAAGACGTTTCGCTTACGGATGATGGTGTAGACCAGGTTGCAGTTACCTGTGAGGGAGAGTCAGTACTGTAGAGGCTGGTACCATAACAGGGTCCTGTTCTGGGATCTACTGTGTGTTCTCACCATCAAACTGATACTGGATGATGTTGTTGAAGACCTCCAGCAGGAAGAAGACCAGGTGGTGGTTCTGGGGGGAGGAGAAGAGGAACCAGGGTGTGGAAAAGGCCTCCAGGAGGTGGAGCAGTTTATTGGCTGCCACCATTGACAGACTCTTCAGATAAGGTGAAACTGTAGAGGGCGGGGGAGTGAAAAATCAGCAGAGAGTCTCTCACAGACTTGGTAGTTCTTCTGTTTAGCCCCTGGGGGGCGTCATATTTGCTGTGATACTCACTGTTCACTATTATTGTGAGCAGGCAGTCAAACAGGGGCTGGAGACGCTGGTGTCCACTGGTGATGATTTTGTGGAAAATCTAAACAAGTGAACAGTTACAGTGAAAATGGTATCAGGATTCCACTCACATTTCTAGGATGTTGAAAACAGAAATATTCCATAGATATAAACTTGAAGATATCACATGAGCCAGTGCTGTTAATGCTGCAATGCGTAACCACAGCCGCCATATTGAGGCACAGCTTCTCTGTACCTCACAATTAAAATCATCACACCTCAGTAGATTTACAACAAAATGTCCAGCAGTTTGGCTTGTTAAATACTAGATACACAACAGTTAAAACTGTTAAACTGCCAAAACACTTTGTAGATCATGACAGATTTTTCTATAATATAGTATTTAAATTGAACTTATCATAATTAGTTAGGATAATTATTCTTTTGTCTTATTGCTTTGTAAAATGGCTGCCACATTATTCTGTTAACAATTTTCAGGATTAATACAGATTTAAAAAGTAACTAATAAAAATTAAATATACAAAATTACAACAAATAGTACATTTAAATCCATCCATCAACTAGCTCTAGCAAAATTACCCCGTAGAGGGTTCAGTGGCCAGTCTACGATACTTGTACTGAAATATTTGTTTTTCATATTTACATTTTCAATGGCACATTATTATAAGAACATTTCAAACGTTATAATAAGAGATGCATCTCCCAAGCCAGACAAGGCATCTACATGTATATGTCTGGTTAATGTTAACATGTCAATTGTGACACCATATTAGCATTTTCACATGCTAACTCTAATGTTAGCTTGTTACAGTTGTTACTTGGAACTTTTAGCATGTTCAAAGTTTTGAACAAATCGAAGTCAACTCCAATATACTGTAAACGGGGCAGATTTAAATCCATTTGAATCTGGTCACAAACAGTGGTTAGAGCTCTTTGGCTTCACCACTGAACCTCTTACCACAATGAGCAGGTCGGCGTGGGTTCCAGTGAACACAGGAATGTCCATGGGGACACGGAGAGCGTACGGCTTGTTCAGACGAACGCCAAAGTTTCTTTCTCCGCTTAGCAGCAGGATGATGAACACACCCATGTGCATGAGACCCACACGAGCTGCAGACGCACACAAACAAAAAGACTGAGTTTTCAGAGCACAAGGTTCACACTCACCTTCAGATACTTACACAGACAGGATGATATTTAGAGAAACTAGCAAGTGTGACTCACACTGATCAGCGCTGGCATCATTCAGGTAGAAGAGGATGGGAACCAGCATGTCCAACACATCGCTACTCTTCAGAACAAAGAACAGGAATTTCTAAAACACAAACAAAACCTAGTCAGCTTCATTCACTATATTATAGTATATTATATATTATATTTCATTCAAATGAAATATAAACAACACAAATATAAACAGTATAATGGAGCTAGATCACAGAGTCATTAACATAGATAGTCTAGGAACCATAAATAATCACATTTCATTGCAATATATCCAGTAGTTGTTGAGATATTTCCATCTGGATCAACTGGCAGAGCGACACCTAGAGCCACACTGCTAACATGGAAAAAACTAGACACGCAGTGACTGACATCAAACATGAATGGAGATGACAAAAACGCACACACAAAAAAAAAAAAAATTCTATGAAGGACGGTCTGGTGTATCCTTGATCACGGCTCTTTCAGCACCGTCCTCAGTCATCGCTCCTCAGAGCCAATATAGGAGACTTGGAACATCCTACATTCTCGGTCAACTGGGACGACTTTCAGGTCAAACAAGGACAAAGGAACGCTCATATAAGAGGCATGAGATGTTCCCACAGAAGCTAAGCTCTGCACCTTGTTGAAGTCACAGAACTTCCAGAAAAGGATCAGCAGCTCCTGGTGGAACTGGATCTTCTTGGAGGAACGAGGCAGGTAAGTCTGGAGCAGAGGATTATTCAGTAGCCGAGCCAGGCCTCTCAGGATGAGGCTTAGGTCCTGGTAAACAAAAAGAATACACACTATAACACCATAAAGCATGATTTAGTCAATGCTAAATGGTTCGGATATACATTTTAGAGTACCTCTTCTCTGTGGATCCTGGAGAGATAGTTCACAAAAAGATTATCAGGTCCAGCAGGCTGAAAAAAAGATCAAAGAGCATTTTAAATTCTGATTCATCATCACGGTTTTTATTGTAATTAGAAAAAATAGATTAATCTCCTTCACACCTCCTGCTCCTCATTAGGTGAAGGGGATGCGGAGGTGTCCAGAGCCTGGAGGGCGGCGCTTACTGCTGACCCAGCTTCATGTTCCAGGGTGACGATAAGAATCTGGATCGCCTGCTCTACCAGCTGCTCCCGGTGGTTGAAGAACAGCAGGTGGTTGTACGGGATGCCATATCCCACAGGGTCGTAGGCGCACACCACATTGAGCAGGGAGGTGAACAGAGGCAGGGCATGTCTGGGTGAAGCAGTGAGAGACAGGTGGAGGCACATCAGCCCTGTATAGCTGCTGTGTATCTGCACTGAGTGGTCACAGTTTGCCACATGTTCAGAAGTGAGGGGGTCTTCAGAGGGGTCACTTTCTGTTACCATAGTGTAGGTGAATGCGCAGCAGAGGGTGACGCATGTGTGCGTTACCTGTTCTCTGAGGAGCAGAAGAAGGTGACCCAGGGATTGAGGTTTTTGCTTTCAGAGGAAGGAGGAAGGTACATGGCTTCGGAGAAACAGGTGAGGAGTAACTTCAGCAGCTCTGTCCTGAAGAAACAAGTTGACAGGACAGCACTAAAACTTACACACTTTGCTAACTATAGTACAGTATGTACTGTACATACTACAGCCTGAGCAATGCTGGATTTCTCAAGTCAGCTATTTGTGAGAGTAATATTAATTTTTTGCATAAACACCTTCCTTAAGCGAGCAGGTTTTTGGTTTTGGACAATTCCACAGCCATTTGCGTTTACCACATTGCTGCGGTGCTACATACGAGGAGATGGAACTGATTGTTGCAGGATAATCAGAGTTGATTTATTCAGTGTTCACTGTTTATCTCATACAGACTCCACCTACAAATATATGGCAACCAGTTATTAAAAAAAGTATGCACAAATGAAATCAAGTGGCACCTTACACAAAGAATAGTGGAAAATATGTTTAGGCAGAAAAGGATGTGGTCAAAAGTGCTTAGTGATGAAGAAGCCACATGATGGCGCTATCAGGTCTGAACCTGCACCATAAACTTGTCCCTGGTCTGATCCTCCACCTCTGTGCATCAGCGTCTTAGCTATAGTAACAAGCAGAAAGGCATCACTGATGCTGCAGCCTTACCTGTTGAGGTCATGGATGTAGTTGGGAGGAGGTGAATGGGCGAAGCCCACCCCGGCCTCCCAGATGTACTCACAGCTGTCTATGGACCGAATGTCCTCGGCTGACTCCTGCAGCAGAGACAAGAACATCAAGTGTAAATGGTGACAAACGCACAGCACCTGGCTCTCATTCAGACTCGGTGGTGGAAAGAAACTAAGCACATTTACTCAAGTACTGTATTTAAGTACAATTTGGAGGTATCTGTACTTAAATATTTTCATTCACTGCTACTTCATACTTTGACTTCACTACATTTTAGAGGCTAATATTTTACTTTTTACTCCACTACCTTTATTTTATACCTTCAGTAATTACAGTCCAATAATATGATACACATTAATGTGAAATGTGCCATTCTGCATACTGAGTACTTTTACTTTTAGTACTTTAAGTATGTTTTGATGCTAATACGTTTGTACTTTAACTTAACATTTTGAATGCAGGATTTTTACTTGCAACAGAGTAATTTTACACTGTCCCTTAACTTAAGTAAAGGATCCGAGTACTTCTTCCACCACCATACTGTTGTATCATGACGATGGAGTAACACGTTTAACCATTCAACCACCAGGGCGCCTGTTTAAACCATTCACTAGGAATGTGAAACACATTCTGGTTCGAGTTTCTCAGATGTGAGGGTCTGCTGATTTTCTGTCTCATAAAGTGAATATTTCTGAGTTTTGGGCTGTTGATATTTAAAAGCACAACAGTTTCTACAACAGAACAACCAGCGATGAAAATATCATTAGTCACAGCCTTCGTGCAGTTACTGTAACCCAAGAATGTGACATCAGCTTTTGATTTAGCGGTGGAAAATAACCATATACTGCACTGTACATGCTTTATTTACTTAAGTGCTGTACTGCCATGTTTACTTAGGTAGATGAATTTCTTGCATCACATACATAAGTCCTTCCTGTCCATAATCAAAATAGTTAAGCAATAAACCTCAAAAAACACCTGATGCATTTCACAGATGGTAAATGTAATCTATGACAAAACTGCCAAGAAACAAAATGTTATCAAACATACTTTAGGCATAAAAAATAAACCTATTATGAGCTGAAATACGACAGCATACACTGTCATTCTTCAATGGTTAGCGGCCTTTAACACTAGTCTAAAGACTTTAATGAACTGACTGCTTGTAACACAACTGGAGACACATTCACTCTGTTATTCTTATTCTTCAGCACATTCATCCACAGCTACGTTTCACAGCTGAAGCTCTGGTCCACAGCAGTGGACCGTTTTCACACCTTCTGCTACCATGTGATTCAACAAGTGGACTGAGCTGCGTTCTCTGCTGACACTGTCTGCATGTGACACCTCAGCCCAGATTACTAAAGCTTCATGAATAGACCTGATGACATGCTACCACTGTTCTGCACAAGCAAACTGACAGTAAAGGGCACTGGGTTCACTGGTGTTCAACCAAACCCTGGGAGCAGCAGTTTAGCGATTCTGGCTTGAGAATCCCTAAAAAAAAGTCTATTTTCAAACCTTCATCACAGATAAGATGTGAGCATTTCAACAAGAGTTTAGAGCTCTGAAGAAATGAAAAAAACATCCATTATTTTACAAGAAAAGTGCAGACATTTTTAAAGTGATTTGTCTGAGACTTTTTTTTCTGTCTCCTTCTCATAACAAGTCCTCCGACCTAAACATCCACATACTGCAGGTTGTTTGTTCCTTGCTTTGGATATGTGTACAACCCATAGCAGCATCTCCTAAAATACTGCCCCTACAGCCAGAGGTGGATCAGACCTCCTGACTCAGTGGATACATCCCAAGTCTTTTAAGTGGGCAAGGATACAAAAGAGCATCCTTGGCAGAAGTCTTTTATGGATCAACACGCCCCTGTTTTTGGAAATCAGTTGGTGATTAGACAATCAGATGAAGGACTGAAGGAAAAGACATCGCATATAAATGTGTTTCTTCAATTCTTTAGGTCGACGAGACTGAGACACAAGATGTGAGTGAGGGAAACGTGGATGCAATGAAGGCAGTTGAGATCTACCCTATTCACTATGTCAAACGACTTCCTCCTTTGCTCTGGTCATAATTACTTCAGCTACTAGATGTCACCAAAAATAAACACAACTATGGGTTGTAATTAGCTGCTTGCACAGGCAACCTGTAAGGCAGCTTTCAGGGGAGGATGGTTGATTTTAACAGGTACATAACCCCTAAAAACCTTCATTTAAAAAAGTTTAATATTTGAGTTATCAAAAATGATGCAGACTAGAAAACAACTGAAAAAGGTCCCCATTCCTTCCTTCAGCCCTCCAACCACCCCCAAGGTGGGTAAATGTAAAAGTTATCAAATCTTAACATATACAATATATTGCAAAAAGAAAAAAAAAAACGGACAATTTTGGTGAACTAGCCCTTTAACACAGACACCTCCGACCCTCCAAATCAATCAGCCCTCACTGGGAAGCCAGCATTCAAACCCAAAGTCCCAGAGACATGGAGACAAACAACCGCTGGTCATTTTCCATCCACACCCCACTGAGTTCAACACGGCCTGCGGGGGGGCAAAGGGGGGGGCCCTTTGGGGGGGGGGGTCAAGACCTGCAGCAGAGCCTTTCTCTCTCACCTCCCCTGCTTTCCACTAACCCAGGTATTTGCTCAGCATGGTTAAGAAGTGTCCACCCTGTTCTCCTCAGCCCAGTTGACAAACACAGCCACTCCACCCTCTCTGTGACATGAGGAGTCACTCATTAACTCAAGCTTCCGCCTGAGAAGGTTGTGTGAAGGCGATAACAGTGCTAACTGCACTGCCACGGGGCTAAATATCAGCAATCTGACTGTTACATCAGCAGCAAAGTACTGACACTGTTGTAGCTTAAAGGCTAAAAGAAAGTAAACACTAGGTTGAAGCTGGTCTCTGTGAAGACACTCAAAGAACATAAACATTTTGGGAAATACACTTGCTCTTTTTCTGAGAGTGATGATGCAGTTAGCCTAGCTTAGCATAAAAGATTATTTTCCTGAAATAGGGTGCAGAGGCTAACACAAGTCTAAGCTCCAGATGAATGTGTATATGGGTGTGTCCAACTGTTTTTGTCATGTTGGTGACCACCAGAGTTGGCACATACTGGGCACAACCAGGAGGAAAACAGAGCCCCCCCCCAATAAAGAAGCATCCAAAGGTAAAAATACTCCTGTTTCAAGTATGCTAAGCTAGGCTAACCTAGTTCTCACTTCACCTCTGTATTTAACACACAGACAAGAGATTGTTGTTAAAGTATTGAATAAGTCTCAAAGTCTTGACTATTCCTTTAAGCAACACCACATGTGGCACAGAAAGGTCCTCCCTCTCACCCAGTGCTGAATAACCAGATGCCACGCTTGGCTAAGTCTCTTTAATGAGATGCTGAATTCTGGCTGGTATTAGTCTCCAGGTGCACTGTGGCATACTGAGGTCTGAATGTAGAGGGTCAGTGGACTCACCGGGCTGCTCTTCTTGTGGGTCTGGATGGTGAAATCTGGACAGAAGAGCAGGTCGGCGATGGCCAGCAGCAGGGACTCAGCCAGCGGGCGAGCTTCATCATCATCACCCTCTTCATCCAGACGCTGTGGGGATAAAAGGGTCAGACAGGTCACATTCATTGCTTTGACAGTGCACAAATGCAAAAGGGGAAATTGTCCACTAAGTGGACAAAATAACAGAAACACTTTAAGAGAAAAGTATTTGCTTTTTTGTCGAGACCTCAGTGAGAAGACTGGTACTGCTCTCATGTTTGTACGGGTAACCTTCTGCTGACTGGCAACTTGTCCCAGTAAAGAAACAGTAAAACCACAGTCATTTTTATACTTTAGCTTTATTTAACCAATGACATATGCTTATCAATGAGCTTTAGAGGTACAGCTAGGCAGGTTTTAGTACAGAAACAGAGGCAGGCTAGCTGTTCCCCGCATTTCCAGTGTTTATGCTATGCTAACCAGCTGGTGGCTAGAGCCTCATATTAATGTACAGTTATAAGAGTGGCATCAATCCCTCATCTATCTGTCTGCAGCAAAGAAAATTAGTGTGATTCCTGAAATGTTAGCTCACACAGTTTACAAATGAAAAAGTCACTGGTTCATTCTATTCAAATTGAGTAAGTGACAGCATCTTTGTTACAGAACCACAAAACTGAATTCTGCTCCATTTCCTGCAGCTCTGCATTTTACCTCACTCCCACACTTTAATTTAGGGACATTCAATCCCTCCTTAATTCAACCACTGGCCAGGAGGAGGGGGAGACACAATGTGGGCAGTGTTTGGACCGTGGTCCCCTGCCGACCAGGTAACCGGAGAACCAGCAGTGTCAGGAGGAAGAGGAGGGAGGGGATGGTTGCCTTTGGACAGAGACCTCGACATCAGTTTCATCTTACAGCTCAGACCCTGCTCTGAAAATGAGAAAGCACCATCACTTCTACCTGAGCAGACCATTATGACTGAGAAGCTCAGAGGGCCTCAAATCCTCAGATGTGTGCACAGCTGAAAGGCTCTACACAGATTCAGCTGTCATCAGCTGCTTCCAACTCAACATGTAGTACTTGTACACAACCTCTGCTGCTGCTGTGACTTTAAAGGCATATTTCATTATCTTTCTCACCAAGTTTCTACCAAGTGTATGAAGAAAACAAATTTTTTTTGAGCATTAGTTGCCTCAAGTCATCAGTTTTGCTTCTTGAGTTCTCCTGGCTGCAATGACAAACCTGCACTAGCTGATTTGTTTTGCCACCTGGGCACAGCAGAAACACAATGTGCACACTGACATATCATCTATTTATAAACTGATATGGTGAACTACAGGTCTAGAAACAGCTCTGCCAGTCACTGTGGGTAAATAATCCCCTGACAGCTAAAGAATTAAAACAGTAATTAGATAATGAGAATGAAGAAGAGTGAAAAGAGGGACAGCTGTCAGGACATAAACACGACTAATATAACCACTCATACAGCATGGGTGTATATACATACACATACACACACACACACACACACACACACACACACACACAGGTTAGGTTGGAATTTGTTATCGTTTCCTTGATGCATTCCTTTCCTCTTACAGTCCACATGAAGGACTAAAGTAAATAAGAGCAGCATATTGTCTTTCACCAGTGTTAAAGTGAAGTCACTATAAATCCCCCAGTGTGACCAGTGATGCACTTTCCAGCCCAAAGACTTCCCAGAGCTGGACCTTCACACTTGTCATGTTCTCTGAGCAGGCGACTGAGTGACAAACAGGAAGTGACACTAGAGAGTGTGCAGGAGCTTGGTTCTACAGTGTAAGACCTCAGCAGAGTATCTCTCCACCACCTCCTCCTGTAACTGGTTCATTGTCAGAGTCATACCCCGGCTCTGCCGGCTCCAGGCACGGTGGACCAAAAGAAGCCTCTCCAGTCTGGGTCTTCAAAGATGTAGGGGAGGATGCGGGTGAGCAGGCGGGTGCAGTTCAGCACAACCTGACGCTCTTTGTCGGAGGAGCAGCCAGAGTCCGCGCCCTGGACCAACTTCTCCATCGCCTGACAAAACATGCACATGAACAAGACTAACTTTATTATTTTTCATTTATTCACTGTAGGTCGTGCACTGCTTTCTAGCTGCACTGCATTTTTCTCTACTCTGTCTTATTCTGTTTTTAATCTTCTGTTTTGTACAGTGACAATTAAAATTTAAATGTTATATGATTGTAACTGTCAGTTTTCAGAGACCTGACAAACTTTTTGTGACTTGTAATTTGCTCATGAAGACCCGTGACTGGTATCAAAAAAGTACTTAACTTAATTTATATTTAGATGGTACACTGACTGGCCACTTTATTAGGTACACCTGTACATCTCTATGTACCTCAGTCCAACACTTCTGCCTTAACATCTGTGTTTCTGAAGCTCAACATGTTTGTTTTTGGCTAAAGTGTCAATGTATAGATGTATAAATTCAATTCTATGTTTATTGAGGTCATAGTTAAAGGTGGTGTTGTACTGGGCTACATTATATTTAGAGGTGTCCTATATTTTTGTCCTTCCCAGCTACATACATGACAGGGTCAGAATATTAAGAACATTTTATACATTTACTACAATTTCACCAAAAACTGAAACATTTTGAGCTTCACAGACACAGATGTTAATGCTGCATTGAAGTGCAAACAATTGTACAGGTGTACCTAATAAAATGGCCGGTCTGTGTATTTGTTTAGTCTCAGATACAAATATGCACCTTGATTCAGGAAATATAGGCTCCTGTTAGCTGTTTTTACCTTTCTCACCTGTTTTGAACCTAAAACCTATGCTTTATATGAACAACCTTTAACCTTTACAAACTGGTGTGTCAAAGGCTTCAAGTGTGAGAACAACAAACAGCAACATTCCTGTGACTCTGGCTGTAACCAGGATGGACCAAAGCACTTGGAGCCTGCAGCTACTACGTCTGACACACGCTGTCCTGCCGAGTGCTCTGTGCAGGTTACCTTGTAGCAGAGGGTTGCCAGGTTTGACGGAGACTCCTCTCTCACGGCTCTGATCTCAGCTGCTGGAACCAGAGTGAAAACATCCTGGACGGTGGTGGAGGTGTCAGCCCAGAACTGGTCCCAGAAGGCATCATCTGCGGCCTCAACAGGCTGCAGGAGAGGACACACACGTTTCAGCCTGTGTGTTCACGTGTGTGGGTCTTTAACATGATGCCAGCCTGGACATCATCACCTCTGACCACACGTGCACTAAACTTCAAATGAGGAGAGCAGCTGTGATTCTGCAGCCACTATTACATATATTATATTCAGCTGATGTGTCCATAGTCTGTAAATCTTCAAATTTAATTTTTTGTCTCACCAACATCCAACGATATTTAACTGAAAGGAAAGTCAGAAAGACTTCTCACATTTAAAAGGTGGAAGCTATTGGATATTGGACATTTTGGCTTAAAAATAAACCTAATCAATAAAGCATTTATCATAGTCTTATGTTCGAATAATCCAGCTTTTCATATCTGACAGGCAGATATGAAAAGCTGCACATCAATGGTCTTGACTTAAACATTAGTATACAGTATGTAGGATAGCAAAAACCCATATTTAGGCTGCAATTAATTGGTACTTCACCATCAGTTCACCTGCCTCTTATTTTCTCAAACAACCGTTTGGTCACAAAATGGCAGAAAATTGGCAAAAGACATATCATTACCTACAGTCTAAAGTGATGTCTTCAGGTGTCTGACCAACACTGGAAAACCAAACGTCTACGCGATAATATCACATAAAACGCTTGGTGGTGTTGTTGTTTGGAAAGTTATCAAAAGAATGTGTGATTAATTTCTGTCATTCAACAAATCGACTGATAACTGCAGCTTTAACCCACAAACAGTCCTGGCACTGGCACCAGCAGATTCAAATAGACTAACTAGTCAGTTCTTAAATGCACCTGCCAGGTGAACACTTCTCTGCTGCTCTTTAAAAAAAAAAAAAGGCATTCAACATTTTTCAAGTCACATGTGGCATTTTCAAGTTTTTTTTAAAGATCATTTCACAAAATAAACAGCACATAGTAAAAACTCGAATCATCCAAAGGCCGAAAGCGTTTCTAGCAGCTTAAACTGCAAGAATATTGATAGTAATATCAAGATTTCTCAAAATAAACAATACTTTTTGTCAGTTATCACCAATTTACAAACAGGTTGAAGCGTTTGCCTTGACTTTCTCTCCACTTTGTGTCATCTAAACTTCAGTTCAGGCGACCATCTGGCACCAAGTTTATCTCCACAGGCTCAATTTAAACCACAAACGCACAACCGAGGCGCGCCACTGTGCTGCTACGCGTTTTTCTGTTTTCTTCTACAAAAAAAAAACACCCACCGACCTGTGTTTTGGTTGTGAGCTGAATCACCGCCTTCCTGAAGTGAAGTTTGGTGTCGGTGTTTCCCATTTCTTTAACACAAACCTCCTGCTTGAATCCGTGTTAACACAGAGATAATCCTCCTCATGCACTGAGCACCACCACTCTGCGCTCCGAGGCGTTCACAAGCTGCTCGGAAAGTCCAACCTCTCTGGCAACTAAGTTGAACTTAAGATCTCCGCAATGACCAAGTTCTACCTCATTGTCCTGATATCTTCCTAACTTAGGCTACTTAATCTACAAAAACATACATTATGATGAAATCAATATATATTTTCACTTCCAAGTAATATTTAATTACATCAACAGTTTTTCTCAGCTTATTGAAATTTAAATACTTGAAAGAGCACAGCGATGTTTAGTAAAAAGAAAAATATGCATAGATCAAGAACAGCAATCATAACTAGAAACAGAGTGCTTTCCACAAATAAATAAATAAAAAATAAAAAATAATAAAGAAATCCGACGGCACTTGAACGCAGCTTTGACAAAGCAGGATCCAAACTAAGCGACTTCCGGGATCCTACTGCGCATATTTGCTGTCATTTATGTTCTTCGTTGAATAAAACTGTTTCAGTTTACACACCAGACAGAGATTCGGGTGCAGGAATAACATTCATATCTTCATCAACACCATCCTCTCCATCATCATCATCCTGGTCATTAAACCACAGGCCTGTGCATGTGTACAGTGCATGGTAGGTTTTACTGTGATCTCCTCAGGTCACACAGGTTGTTTAAGATGATCCTGTTGGTGACAGTGACGGGGATGCGGTGCGCTTCAGGTACAGTCAGGACAAATGGCCTCCGATATTCACAGAGCAACAGTGACATCTGGTGACTCCACTGGGCTGACGTACAAAACACAAGTTCACCAAAACCAGAAGCAATCAAAGGTTTCAAATATAGTTCATGTCGTTAATTATTATTGACTAGGTTTAATTTTCTATTTTTATTATATGTCCAAATTACTACAATCTGCTGGTTGAGGAAAAACGTTCCTGCTCTATTTAAATGTTATTTTAAAAAGGCAGCTTCTCTTCAACAACCAGGCATTGTTTATTTATTTATTTCATTTTAATTACTCTACATTATTATTCTGTTCTAAATGAAGGTGAGTTTATTTGGAGGCCTTTGTCTGTTGTATCTTTTAAACAAACTGGGGGAAAAAATCACTTTTTTAGGCTATGGGTGATTTTTACAAATATAAAACCTTCATGGGCTAAAAATGTATGATACAGTCAGTAATAATCAACCTTCAGAGTGTTTTGTCAAAACATTTACAGATGTCTTTTGTATAATTGTGGCCTATGGCAGTGTGGAAGAAGTAGTCAGATTCTTTATTTAAGTAAAAGTAGCAATACAACAGTGTAAAAATACTCGATTACAAGTAAAAGCCCTGCATTCAAAATGTTACTTAAGTAAAAGTACAAAAGTATTAGCAACAAAACATACTTAAAGTACTAAAAGTAAAAGTACTCAGTATGCAGAATGGCACGTTTCACATTAATGTATATCATGTTATTGGATTATAATGACTGATGCAGTATTGTGTATTTCACATTTAATGTTGGAGTGGGTAAAGGAGAAGCTAGTTTTAACTGGTTTATATGCATTTAATTAGAATTACTGCTGGGCAGCTTGTGAATGTTCCACTATGGATCAATGAGGTCTTATAATTATACTGCATTTTTAAATTAATCTGGTTCTGAAAAGTAACTAGTAACTAAGGTTATAAAATAAAGGTAGTGGAGTAAAAAGTAAAATATTAGCCTTTAAAATGTAGTGAAGTCAAAGTATGAAGTAGCAGAGAATGAAAATATTCAAGTACAGTTACCTCAAAAGTGTACCTTAGTACAGTACTTGAGTAGAGTACTTGAGTAAATGTGCTTAGTTACTTTCCACCACCGAGTCTATGGGCACTTTTCCATAGCAGTGTCCTGTGAGAGGCCACTGGGGCGAAGCAGGAAGCTCCATGTGTCCGTTTCTGTGTCAGGAGCCCAACAGCTGCTGTAGCGGTGAGACTTTCTGAGGGAGACCAACATCCTGCAACAGTCACAAGCAGGTTTTGATCCAGATTCCTTTTGAGTCCAAATCTCTTAAATTCCACACGTGAACATCTGCAGGTCCAAGCAGATGCCATAGTTTCCTAGAAATTAGTGTGGAATAACAACACTGACTCGTCTACATAGTTAACTTCAGGAGCCTCTCAGGTAATGAGGCGTCTCCCCCCTCCCTGCACACAGACAAAACAGAGCCAAACCCCGAGGAGGCACACACAGAATAAACATACCCACACAGCTCTCTGCATGCACATTCATGCAAAGGTTATTTGGTCTCAACCTGAGCAGTGATCAAGATGAAAACTCTTGGTGCCTTACTATGGGCCCTGGCAGCCGTGTCCACCGCTGAAGCAGTAAGAAGATCTTTATCTTACTTGTGCTGAAGTGTTGTTTATCCTTTTCAGGAGATTTTATACTTTTTATACTTTTAGGGCTCATCCATCTTTTCATCCTCCTCATCTTTGTGCTCCTCCGCCGGTGAACGTTCAGGTGAGAAACGTTACATTTGTCAAAGCTCTGTTAGTTGAGTTCTGGTTCCCTGAGCATGAAGCGTGTCGCTTTGTTTCTTAGGTGGGGTCTGTCTGAACGGAGGCACCTCTATCCCATCCTTGACAACTGGTGAACACATATTTTGTCTGTGTGCTGATGGTTTTGAGGGAAAACACTGTGAAACTGGTGAGGAGCTTAACAACATGCCAAACCATATGTGTCTTTCTCATATGTTTACATCTGCTTTTCCTTTAGTAAAAGGTGTCCACTGCTACGAGGGAGTTGGACTGTACTACAGAGGCACAGTGTCACAGTCGGAGAGCAGGCGGACATGTGAGGAGTGGGACGCAGACACCAGGGAGCGGTATCTGTCCTCCGACATCAACAGAGGGAGGCACAACTACTGCAGGTACAGTCTGTAAATATCCCGCCAGGTTTATTCTGGCTTTGCACTGGTGAATGAATTACTGTTACAACGTGGACAGATGCAGCTCAGGCTGGATGTTCACTCGCTGGATGTTCACCAAAGAGTCTAAATGAATGTTACCAGTACAAACCAAATGCATCTTGGCATCTATGATGGGCATTAGTAAAAAGCATAAATAGTAGCAAAAGTGGAATTAACAAATATTTCTTATGAACTTAATACATACAGTAGTGTAAGTTCTGTAAATTTAGTTTTTATTTTCAGACCACTTCAGAACTAATAAACATATGTTTCTGTGAAATGATGAGTTGAACTGCTGATAATTCACTCATTAATTCATTAAACTGTGTTTTAAAGATACCAAACAAGCACATTAACAAACTCCTTGGCACACATCGACCTTTAGACTCCTCTGATGCCTGTTGAGTCACGTTTATGTCAGAACAGTCTGAAGTAGAAAATGTTTTGTTCACAAGAACCTCATCTCTCATATTAAGAAGCCAACTGAGAAAAGCTGTTTTTTAAAACTAGAAGCCAACCTGTCTGTGATTTGTGCAGGACTAGAGAGCCAGCACATACTCGACAGCCTGATGGATGTGTTGTCATGTTTTCTGCAGAAACCTTCACTACAGACGGCGCCCGTGGTGTAATGTTTGGAAGAACCAGCAGCTGGTGTGGGAGTTCTGTGATATTCCCCGTTGTGGCTTTGAGTCCTGTAAGTGCTTTTTCTCTTTAGTCTTCCAAGAAAAGCTAATCCAGAGTGCACGCTCCACCACTGCTGAAAATCTCTCTCTGCTCTTGTAGTTACAGCCCCACCTTCGCCTGCAGCCACTGAGCCACAACCAGGTAAGTTACCAAATGGTAAATGTTAGATCCCAAAACTCGGAAGTAGGCAGAGCTAAGCAGTAGGGGAAGAAGTCAGGTAAGAAACATCACCTTCTCCTGAGCTTTATCATCTAACACCCTTACTAATCTCACCGTGTCCCATTGTCATGCTCTTTCCCACATGTTCTGACCTTTGGTTTACCCCCAGCTGTTGAGTCAACATGTGGCCAGCGCATCAGAAGAAAGCAGATGAAGATCGTGGGTGGAACAGTTGCCACAGTGGAATCCCATCCATGGGTGGCTGCCATATTTTGGCATAGCAAAGCTAAGCAGTCTTTTCGCTGTGGGGGGAGTCTGATCTCCACCTGCTGGGTCCTCACAGCTGCACACTGCTTCCCAGACAGGTAGGAAGTGGGATTACTTACTGTAACCACAGCAGGTGCTACCAAAGAGCAGGATGACTGGACTGAGTGCTGTGAATGTCTGTTTCAGCTCCCACAAAGCGCACCACTTCTCCGTCATCCTGGGGAAAAATGCTCTGAATGAGACGGAGCAGAATATGGAGCAAACATTCAGGGTGGAGGAAATCATCATCCACGAAGGGTTTGATGACATTGAGGGGAACTTCAACAATGACATCGGTGTGAACACATCTTTGGATTCTGAAGTATTGACCATATAATGAAATAATAATTTATAAAATAATAATTCATTTATAACTTGCTGGCAGCCCTGCTGAAGCTGGAGCCCAGACATAGGAAGTGTGCAGAGGAGAGTACCTGGGTGAGGCCCGTCTGTCTGCCTCCACCTTGGGTGAAGCTCCAGCCTGGGGCCACCTGTGAGATCGCTGGATATGGGAAAGAGAAATATGGTGAGGAAAGTCCTCAGAATACTGTTTAGAAAAGTGCTGTGTTAGTCGTCTGTGCAGATTCTCAGTCATCCAGGTCATAGTAAACCGAAATAACCTTAGAAAAAATCAACTGGACTAGGTTTCTAGGTCGAAGACGTTTCACCTCTCATCCAAGAGGCTTCATCAGTTCTGACTGACTGGTGTTGAGCTGGAGATATTCAGGTTCAGATCAAATATGTCCGGTTTGCTGTGTTAGTCCATTTACCAAGTGCAGCCATGTTGTGTTGATTTGAAACACGGTTGTTACAAACTTCCTGAAGAAGTGACGTTTTCTCCCCCCAACAGCCATTTTTCATACATTTATCTCAATGATGTGTTGACAGTGCGAGCAGCTCTGTGAGGCTTTAATGTTCATTGTACAGAAAATCAAACTGCTGGACAAATAAAAAGTCAGATGACTGCAAAAGTTATTACAGCTGAAGGATGAACTGATGCTACAAACGTGTGTTGTTTAAGTTATTACAGCTGAAGGTCATGGCAGTTCATCCAATAGTTGTTGACAATATACTCCAATCTACAACTGTGAATCTCACAGTAGTACTAAAGAAAATAACAGCCAGTCACCAAAGACATTAGGTGTCATCCTCTGGGAACCATGAATATCTGTATAAAGTTTCATGCCAAACCTTCCAGTGGTTGGTGAGATATTTCAGTCTGGACCAAAGTGGTGGACTCACTGACAACAACCTGTACCTGCTAGTTGCAAATAACTTGCAGGCTTTACCCGAGTTCATGATCTGGAAGTAAAATCTGTAACTGCAACATCACTTGGGTACAGCACCTTGACCTTACAGCTGCCAAGTTAATGCATTTCATTCTCTCTGACCATATTGGTCAAACCTAAAGAAGCTGGACATTATGCGTTTGGTTGTAACCGCTTCCCTTCTTTCCAGGTTTGTGGTATAAGTCGCAGTACCTCCGCCAGGCTCAGGTGAACCTCCTCGCTGACAATGTGTGTCGCCACAGGGATTACTATGGAGACATGATCACTGACAACATGTTTTGTGCCGCTCGTCCCGACTGGAGCCAGGATGCATGCGAGGTATTCGCACATGTCTGAACTCAATCAGGCTTCGCTTCGACAGATCAGTCTGTTGATCTCCTTCAATGCTGCTGGTTTCTTTCCCACAGGGAGACTCAGGAGGGCCTCTGGTGTGCGAGATCGATGACAGGCTCTTCCTTTTTGGAATCATCAGCTGGGGCGACGGCTGCGCAATGGAGTTCCGACCTGGCGTTTACACCAAAGTGGCCAATTATAACCGCTGGATAAAAGAGAAGACGGGTCTGACATCCATCATTGGTGGAGCCATGTGAACTCTGTGTTGCCCTAAAACCCCCTAAGACCCGGCAATTCATATTTGTCCTCTGTGGGGGACATGACACTGTGGCCTTTATTTTAAACACCATGCTTGCAGCCTGTTTGTGTCCTAATGTCCTGGAAAGAGGACATCCTGAGCTTTCTAGTGCTGTCACACAAATTGTGTGTGGCCAGCAGATCACATGTTCTGTATTTTTAGAATGGCAGCAACTGCAGCAACTATTTTTTTCTTCTGGGTCTCAGGAGGTTAAAGAAAGAGGATGGTGTTTTCTTCTTAGTGATGACAAATCCAATGAAAAAATCGAAACAAACAATGAACTGATGCTACAAACGTGTGTTGTCTGTTTATCCAAATCCCAGCTCTGTCTGCTCCACTGTTTCACTCTGCACCTCATATGTGCCAGCAAGTTTTTACAACCGTTGTTTGTTATAGTTTGGCAACATCCAGTGACCATAGTAATTATAACACAAGAGAAGAAGTAACATGATGAGGTATATGGTACAAAGTCCTTGTTTGGTGGGTGGGTACACAAATCACAGGTGAGTGCGGGGTTCAGTTCTAGTGTGACATGTTTTGTGTGACATGTGTTCAACACACCTGGCCAATAAAGCTGATCCTGATTCTGAAACATAGTGCTGAAATAAAGCTCAACACTTCATCAGGAACAAAGAGAAGCAAAGGACCTTAAATAAATGTATTTTCATTGAACATACACAAGGAGCCCTGCAGGATTATTACATTCATTCAGTGATGAAGCCTTGATTTGTGTCGCCTGTCTGTGACTCCTCTTTACTCTGTGCCGATTTGGCACCATCTTGTAGTCAAAGCCACAGACGATCAGTTTCCAGTAATTTACTTCAAAACAAGATCATCAGTGCCAGAATTTATAAAGAAAGAAACACTAAGGCGACATGCTCCAAGCTGTGCTAAGTGGTGGAGTCTAATTTTGGTCTTTCTACAAAAAGCCCAGCTTCATGCAGTCGTTGTGATGTGAAGTCTCTCTTTATTTCCTGGGCTGTTTGGATTTGACCACAGGATGGTGCTAAAGTGGAGCAAATTAAAGAAGGTTCACGACCCAGAGATGCATGCGATGACTAGATTACTGGGTACTGTATTTATCCAACAGGTGCCTTGTGTATGTTGACTGAAAATGTACAAAGCTGTTGCATAAAGATGTTTGTCAGTAATCATGCCTGTGATTCCACAGGGCCATTTTTGCATCTGTAGCAGTAGTTTGTGGTCATCTGTTTGTGTTTTTACTTCTCTTTGTTTTTAATGTGCACATGTGAAGCAGTTTTCATGTCCTTGTGATCATACTGTGTCTCTCAGCGACAGTCTGTGCTGCAGGTGAAGTTGAGGGACCTCGTGGCCCCACGGGCACAGGGGCCTGCTTAGTAATCCATCCACATGCACCTTCAAAAAACAGGTCAAAACAGAGAGTTACAACCTTTATCAAAAGGTTGTGCATCAGTGATGTGCTCATTTGACAAGTTTTGGCAAAAGAAATGTAGCAGAATGCGTTGGATCAGCACTGGATTAACCCCACAGTGAAAAGACTTATTTATCACCAAGTGCATAATGTGCTCTTTTACATGAACAA
This sequence comes from Monopterus albus, assembly GCF_001952655.1. Classification (NCBI taxonomy): domain Eukaryota; kingdom Metazoa; phylum Chordata; class Actinopteri; order Synbranchiformes; family Synbranchidae; genus Monopterus; species Monopterus albus. Next base: position 1,401,767 of record NW_018127947.1, on the reverse strand, counting down.
GTCAGGCAAGTTTGGGCTTTATCTAAAATGACTCATTATAATCACGAAACTGACAGGTGTGGCTGCTATTCCTTCCTCTTAATCTCACCTGACTTTCAGGTATTTCACCTGGAAACTGTCACTCGGGGCTGATCTGCCATGTGCCTGTGCCAGCTCTGTTACGTGAGCATCAGCACTGAACTGCACTCTGGTCTACGAGTTCAATCTACCATCACGTGTGCTGGTGCAGACACCCCCCCATCAGCTCAGACACTGTGAGATGCGGCTGTGCGACTCAGAGGGTGTGTCTTCACACTTGTCTCCATACCAGAGCCCGACCTGTTTTCAGATGACTCCCAGCCATCGTGTGCCTGTGTGACAAAAAGTAAGTACGTTCATTTTGAGATAATTTCAATAAAGCTGGAGCCGTTTACAAAATCAAATGTCAAGTGGTAGTACTGGTGTGCTGTGGTGGTGGGGGTGGGATGTTCTTCATCTTCATTTCAAAGTTCCCACGCCTCTCAGCTTCAGAAACGTAACACATCCATTGCTTTTTCTGCAAAATCTTATTCTACTTGATGCATTTAATGAAAAGCTTTCATTGTAGCTTATTAAAAAAAATAAAACCATATTACACTGATGATAAACATGGAGCAGCCTCATCAGTTTCCACTTGTCACAGCTCTTCTGTGTTTCCAGCAGCCGTCACCATGCCTCAGTCTGCAGAGTCCCACTGTGAGACCATCTCCACCAACCGCAACTGTACCATAGAGATCACCAACGTGAGCTCCGTCTACTGTCTCGTCAACCCAAAGTAAGAACCACAGACACGCTGTGTGCTTGATGCCGAAAGGTACTTTTCTGCATGACTACCAGTGGTGTAAGTGCATGTAGCTCTGAGGTACAGTACTTGTATCTTACCTGAGTATTATCCTGCTTCGTACTTCTACTCTGCTACATTTTAGAAGCAAACATTGTACAGTTTACTTAACAACACTGCTTTGATTTTATATAAAAATCACATGATCCGCTTATAAAATACAATGCATTGTTAAAGATAGTGGCTCCCAAACCCGTTTGGCTCTGGCCCCCTGGGGCCACAGATGAGTTGTCTGCATTTCCAACAAAGAGATAGCTCCCCTTTCAACTTCTCAATATTAAAAAAAAAAAAAGACAGAAAAGTCAAAAAAGTAAAATATGTATATCAGTAATTTATGATTTATCTTGCAAGCCTTTGATGGGGCCTGACCCTGCAGGAACCAATGGACTATATACGGTGAAGTCATTTAAACTAGCTCCACCTCAGTATTATTGTACAATATGCCACTCACAGTGCCAGTGTTTCTGCAGAAGTCTGTTTTTGACACTTTAAGTACATTTTGCTAAGTAGAACTTTTGATGCATGACTAACTTGTAATGTAGCATTTTTACTGTACATTGTGGTATTAGTAGTTTCACTTAAGTAAAGGATCGGAGTACTTCTTCCACCATGTGTGACTGCATCTCCCTTCTTCTATCCTCCAGAGTTCACATGGAAAGTGGCTTTGCCTTCAGTCCTCCGCAGCCCACCGTCCGCGCAACCATGACCGAGCTGTGCTCTTTCACCAAGGACGACAACACAGCGTCGGGCGCCGTGGGCGTCTTGACCTATGAGCTGTTTGACATGCGCAACCGCAGCGGCACCGAGCTGATGGCTGTCATGTTCTCAGTGCCCTTTGACTACAACCTCTACAAGAACTGGCTGGGAGTGGGCATCTTTGAGCACAACACAGCCTGCGATAAGAAGCTGTTTGAGCTCATGTACAACAGCAAGGATTTCACCAAGTTTGTGCGGCAGCAGGCCAACGGCTCCGGGCTGAAGTACAGTGGGAAGGTGGTGGACGTCAGGGCCTCCATGTCTGATGAGGGCAAGGCTATTATTAAACTGGAGCTGTACGACAAGATGGGCAGATGAGTCTGTTTGATGCAGTAGTGTTCAGCATCAAGAGAGTGCACAGCTAGTCCTGAACACTACAATCTGTCTGCCACTCATGTCATGTACTGTATGGGTGCTTCAAATGAATAAAAAACTGTTTAATGAATTTCATGTTTCTTTTTTTGTATCTTCTTTAATTTGAGCAGAAAACATCACATCATTAAAAATTTGAAGTGATCACAATGAAATGTTTCACATTGCTTCAAAAGGAATCACACTTCACTTCACAAGTGTCAGACTGCACAGCATGCTAAGCAGAGGCTGCACGCTCAAGAGACAAAAGCTGTGGTTCATAAGGAGACGTTGAGGAATGAGGGTATCACACACTGCTCCACAAGGCAGCTCGCAGTTTGTCAAAATAACAGGAGAACAAAGAAACTACAGTGCTGCTGTTTGTTGGTCACACCTTGTCCTCGCCCCTCTGCTTCATGCAGCCTGCATACTTCAGGTGCAGGTGGACAAAACTTTTGAGACAGTGAGCATCAGAGAGGTGTGCACTGTGGGTGGAGACACATATTATACACTCCCCCACAAGCATGATCTAAAGAGTGAAACCAGTGTGTCAGACCTGGAGTGAGAAGCACACCTGTGATCTGCACAGGTAAGTTAGTGCATCTGGAGGTTTACTCACAAATACTAGCCAGTGAATTGGTTGTAGAAGGATTTAACAATGTACATCTTTTATTAAAATATGTTTAACTGCTCGTGCAGTTCTCTGCTGACACCTGTGCTCTATGCTCTGTCGCAGCTTTTACCAGCAACAATATGAGTGATTCAGCAGAGGCTGTGGCTGCTCAGCTCAAAAGCCGGAGGAATGTCACCATCGAGATCACCAACCTCACCAACAACTACTGCCTGCTTGACCCCAAGTAAGTGCAACTGAAGATGACAATGTAAAGCAGAGCAATGCTGAAAAAAAGTGCATATTCAGAAAATGCCCTCCTGGTGCAGTCTGACTCAAACTACACCAGTTCTCCAAACCGGGTGCAGACATTCATTGTCAATGCTTTCTTTGTTTTTGTCCTGTTTATACAAGGGTTTTCCTGGAGAACGGGAACTGCTACAGCCCCCCCAAACCCACCGTGCGCCCACTGAAAACTGAAGTGTGCAACTTTTGCAAGGGCACTGCCAAAACCACCGGCGCAGTGGGCGTCCTGACCTACGACCTGTTCGAGAGGCAAGCCAACTGCGCTACAGAGAAGTTGGCTATAATGTTCTCTGTGCCCTTCGACTATAACATGTACAAGAACTGGTTTGCAGTGGGAATCTACAGCCTGGGG
>NW_018127947.1:1388554-1393596 GCF_001952655.1 Monopterus albus | reverse complement strand
TCCTTCAATGCTGCTGGTTTCTTTCCCACAGGGAGACTCAGGAGGGCCTCTGGTGTGCGAGATCGATGACAGGCTCTTCCTTTTTGGAATCATCAGCTGGGGCGACGGCTGCGCAATGGAGTTCCGACCTGGCGTTTACACCAAAGTGGCCAATTATAACCGCTGGATAAAAGAGAAGACGGGTCTGACATCCATCATTGGTGGAGCCATGTGAACTCTGTGTTGCCCTAAAACCCCCTAAGACCCGGCAATTCATATTTGTCCTCTGTGGGGGACATGACACTGTGGCCTTTATTTTAAACACCATGCTTGCAGCCTGTTTGTGTCCTAATGTCCTGGAAAGAGGACATCCTGAGCTTTCTAGTGCTGTCACACAAATGGTGTGTGGCCAGCAGATCACATGTTCTGTATTTTTAGAATGGCAGCAACTGCAGCAACTATTTTTTTCTTCTGGGTCTCAGGAGGTTAAAGAAAGAGGATGGTGTTTTCTTCTTAGTGATGACAAATCCAATGAAAAAATCAAAACAAACAATGAACTGATGCTACAAACGTGTGTTGTTTAAATCCCAGCTCTGTCTGCTCCACTGTTTCACTCTGCACCTCATATGTGCCAGCAGGTTTTTACAACCTTTGTTTGTTATAGTTTGGCAACATCCAGTGACCATAGTAATTATAACACAAGAGAAGAAGTAACATGATGAGGTATATGGTACAAAGTCCTTGTTTGGTGGGTGGGTACACAAATCACAGGTGAGTGCGGGGTTCAGTTCTAGTGTGACATGTTTTGTGTGACATGTGTTCAACACACCTGGCCAATAAAGCTGATCCTGATTCTGAAACATAGTGCTGAAATAAAGCTCAACACTTCATCAGGAACAAAGAGAAGCAAAGGACCTTAAATAAATGTATTTTCATTGAACATACACAAGGAGCCCTGCAGGATTATTACATTCATTCAGTGATGAAGCCTTGATTTGTGTCGCCTGTCTGTGACTCCTCTTTACTCTGTGCCGATTTGGCACCATCTTGTAGTCAAAGCCACAGACGATCAGTTTCCAGTAATTTACTTCAAAACAAGATCATCAGTGCCAGAATTTATAAAGAAAGAAACACTAAGGCGACATGCTCCAAGCTGTGCTAAGTGGTGGAGTCTAATTTTGGTCTTTCTACAAAAAGCCCAGCTTCATGCAGTCGTTGTGATGTGAAGTCTCTCTTTATTTCCTGGGCTGTTTGGATTTGACCACAGGATGGTGCTAAAGTGGAGCAAATTAAAGAAGGTTCACGACCCAGAGATGCATGCGATGACTAGATTACTGGGTACTGTATTTATCCAACAGGTGCCTTGTGTATGTTGACTGAAAATGTACAAAGCTGTTGCATAAAGATGTTTGTCAGTAATCATGCCTGTGATTCCACAGGGCCATTTTTGCATCTGTAGCAGTAGTTTGTGGTCATCTGTTTGTGTTTTTACTTCTCTTTGTTTTTAATGTGCACATGTGAAGCAGTTTTCATGTCCTTGTGATCATACTGTGTCTCTCAGCGACAGTCTGTGCTGCAGGTGAAGTCGAGGGACCTCGTGGCCCCACGGGCACAGGGGCCTGCTTAGTAATCCATCCACATGCACCTTCAAAAAACAGGTCAAAACAGAGAGTTACAACCTTTATCAAAAGGTTGTGCATCAGTGATGTGCTCATTTGACAAGTTTTGGCAAAAGAAATGTAGCAGAATGCGTTGGATCAGCACTGGATTAACCCCACAGTGAAAAGACTTATTTATCACCAAGTGCATAATGTGCTCTTTTACATGAACAAGTCAGGCAAGTTTGGGCTTTATCTAAAATGACTCATTATAATCACGAAACTGACAGGTGTGGCTGCTATTCCTTCCTCTTAATCTCACCTGACTTTCAGGTATTTCACCTGGAAACTGTCACTCGGGGCTGATCTGCCATGTGCCTGTGCCAGCTCTGTTACGTGAGCATCAGCACTGAACTGCACTCTGGTCTACGAGTTCAATCTACCATCACGTGTGCTGGTGCAGACACCCCCCCATCAGCTCAGACACTGTGAGATGCGGCTGTGCGACTCAGAGGGTGTGTCTTCACACTTGTCTCCATACCAGAGCCCGACCTGTTTTCAGATGACTCCCAGCCATCGTGTGCCTGTGTGACAAAAAGTAAGTACGTTCATTTTGAGATAATTTCAATAAAGCTGGAGCCGTTTACAAAATCAAATGTCAAGTGGTAGTACTGGTGTGCTGTGGTGGTGGGGGTGGGATGTTCTTCATCTTCATTTCAAAGTTCCCACGCCTCTCAGCTTCAGAAACGTAACACATCCATTGCTTTTTCTGCAAAATCTTATTCTACTTGATGCATTTAATGAAAAGCTTTCATTGTAGCTTATTAAAAAAAATAAAACCATATTACACTGATGATAAACATGGAGCAGCCTCATCAGTTTCCACTTGTCACAGCTCTTCTGTGTTTCCAGCAGCCGTCACCATGCCTCAGTCTGCAGAGTCCCACTGTGAGACCATCTCCACCAACCGCAACTGTACCATAGAGATCACCAACGTGAGCTCCGTCTACTGTCTCGTCAACCCAAAGTAAGAACCACAGACACGCTGTGTGCTTGATGCCGAAAGGTACTTTTCTGCATGACTACCAGTGGTGTAAGTGCATGTAGCTCTGAGGTACAGTACTTGTATCTTACCTGAGTATTATCCTGCTTCGTACTTCTACTCTGCTACATTTTAGAAGCAAACATTGTACAGTTTACTTAACAACACTGCTTTGATTTTATATAAAAATCACATGATCCGCTTATAAAATACAATGCATTGTTAAAGATAGTGGCTCCCAAACCCGTTTGGCTCTGGCCCCCTGGGGCCACAGATGAGTTGTCTGCATTTCCAACAAAGAGATAGCTCCCCTTTCAACTTCTCAATATAAAAAAAATGACAGAACAGTCAAAAAAGTAAAATATGTATATCAGTAATTTATGATTTATCTTGCAAGCCTTTGATGGGGCCTGACCCTGCAGGAACCAATGGACTATATACGGTGAAGTCATTTAAACTAGCTCCACCTCAGTATTATTGTACAATATGCCACTCACAGTGCCAGTGTTTCTGCAGAAGTCTGTTTTTGACCACTCACAGTGCCAGTGTTTCTGCAGAACTAAGTCTGTTTTTGAAACTTTAAGTACATTTTGCTAAGTAGAACTTTTGATGCATGACTAACTTGTAATGTAGCATTTTTACTGTACATTGTGGTATTAGTAGTTTCACTTAAGTAAAGGATCGGAGTACTTCTTCCACCATGTGTGACTGCATCTCCCTTCTTCTATCCTCCAGAGTTCACATGGAAAGTGGCTTTGCCTTCAGTCCTCCGCAGCCCACCGTCCGCGCAACCATGACCGAGCTGTGCTCTTTCACCAAGGACGACAACACAGCGTCGGGCGCCGTGGGCGTCTTGACCTATGAGCTGTTTGACATGCGCAACCGCAGCGGCACCGAGCTGATGGCTGTCATGTTCTCAGTGCCCTTTGACTACAACCTCTACAAGAACTGGCTGGGAGTGGGCATCTTTGAGCACAACACAGCCTGCGATAAGAAGCTGTTTGAGCTCATGTACAACAGCAAGGATTTCACCAAGTTTGTGCGGCAGCAGGCCAACGGCTCCGGGCTGAAGTACAGTGGGAAGGTGGTGGACGTCAGGGCCTCCATGTCTGATGAGGGCAAGGCTATTATTAAACTGGAGCTGTACGACAAGATGGGCAGATGAGTCTGTTTGATGCAGTAGTGTTCAGCATCAAGAGAGTGCACAGCTAGTCCTGAACACTACAATCTGTCTGCCACTCATGTCATGTACTGTATGGGTGCTTCAAATGAATAAAAAACTGTTTAATGAATTTCATGTTTCTTTTTTTGTATCTTCTTTAATTTGAGCAGAAAACATCACATCATTAAAAATGTGAAGTGATCACAATGAAATGTTTCACATTGCTTCAAAAGGAATCACACTTCACTTCACAAGTGTCAGACTGCACAGCATGCTAAGCAGAGGCTGCACGCTCAAGAGACAAAAGCTGTGGTTCATAAGGAGACGTTGAGGAATGAGGGTATCACACACTGCTCCACAAGGCAGCTCGCAGTTTGTCAAAATAACAGGAAACAAAGAAACTACAGTGCTGCTGTTTGTTGGTCACACCTTGTCCTCGCCCCTCTGCTTCATGCAGCCTGCATACTTCAGGTGCAGGTGGACAAAACTTTTGAGACAGTGAGCATCAGAGAGGTGTGCACTGTGGGTGGAGACACATATTATACACTCCCCCACAAGCATGATCTAAAGAGTGAAACCAGTGTGTCAGACCTGGAGTGAGAAGCACACCTGTGATCTGCACAGGTAAGTTAGTGCATCTGGAGGTTTACTCACAAATACTAGCCAGTGAATTGGTTGTAGAAGGATTTGACAATGTACATCTTTTATTAAAATATGTTTAACTGCTCGTGCAGTTCTCTGCTGACACCTGTGCTCTATGCTCTGTCGCAGCTTTTACCAGCAACAATATGAGTGATTCAGCAGAGGCTGTGGCTGCTCAGCTCAAAAGCCGGAGGAATGTCACCATCGAGATCACCAACCTCACCAACAACTACTGCCTGCTTGACCCCAAGTAAGTGCAACTGAAGATGACAATGTAAAGCAGAGCAATGCTGAAAAAAAGTGCATATTCAGAAAATGCCCTCCTGGTGCAGTCTGACTCAAACTACACCAGTTCTCCAAACCGGGTGCAGACATTCATTGTCAATGCTTTCTTTGTTTTTGTCCTGTTTATACAAGGGTTTTCCTGGAGAACGGGAACTGCTACAGCCCCCCCAAACCCACCGTGCGCCCACTGAAAACTGAAGTGTGCAACTTTTGCAAGGGCACTGCCAAAACCACCGGCGCAGTGGGCGTCCTGACCTACGACCTGTTCGAGAGGCAAGCCAACTGTGCTACAGAGAAGTTGGCTATAATGTTCTCTGTGCCCTTCGACTATAAC
>NW_018127947.1:1376698-1388501 GCF_001952655.1 Monopterus albus | reverse complement strand
AAAGAGATGTACTATAACAAAGAGCAGCAGGGTTTTGTGCGGGAGGAGGCCAAAGGCAGTGGGATCACGTACCAAGGCCTCAGGCTGGACATCAAGGCCACCATGTCGCCACTGGGCAGGGCCATTATGAAGGTGGAAGTGTGGGACAAAGTCTTCTCTCTCCCCGTGTAGCACCAGGACTGGTGATGCAGTGTTTGTCACAGGAATCCAGTTTGACTCACCAGTGCATAGTGTCAGATATGTTTAACCCTTTGTACACTTGTGCTCTCGTACCATGTGTTCCTGCAATAAAACCTTAACAAGTCTGATGCGACAAATTGTGTCTCAGTGATCATTATAACATAAAACTTGTCTTGGCAAAGCTTTGAAACAGTCGAGACCAACTCGTGGAGCGAGTTCATGTTTGTCTAAGGGAGTCTGCAATTTATATATTTATTCTATTTGTTCTTGATTGAAGCACAAATATAAATTCCAACACCAATTAGTCAAAGTCTGATTTCAGTTTTAAATATAAAACAACTATCGACATTGTTTTGTAAATCACAAGACAAAAGACAAATTGATTTAACAGTTAGTGAAGGCTGATGTTCTTTGAAAAAGCAGAAAACTCTCAACGTGCACTTCAGTGCGTAGAAGCTGCAGCTGCATGTGGTGCACGGCCGCCATCTAGCGGTCAAAGTATTAGCTGCATCACAGCTGTGCTGCTTGACTCCTTAGAGAATCCCAGTAAAGTAACTAAGGACTTAAGTACAATTTCGAGGTACTTGTACTTACATTTTGTGATATTTCAGTAGCAAACACTGTGCTTTTTACTGCACTACAAGTACTTAATAACTTAAATTACTCTTCAGCATCAGGTGAACAAAACAAAATACAGTATTCACTAAAACTGTACTGTGCACATTTATCAAATGACAAAAGAAATTCAGATGCCAGCGCTGGTCATTCAGTGTCTGCTCCTTCCTGACTCTCAGTGACCACCACTGCCAGATGATGCACCACCCGAACAACGAAGTAATGAAGCCATCTGATGATTCTTTTGTTTTGTTACACCTTTGTGATCAGTGCTGCCCTTTTCTTGGGTGACTTTTAGGGAAACAAACACACTACAGGCATTTAATAGTCTGTTTAAGAACTTAGCAGGGGGCACAGTGTGTGACTGTCATTCTGACAGTTTTAGAAGGACTTATTTTGTCACTTTGCTCAGAGGTTTAGTTGCAAAAATTATTTGCACTTAATACTTAGCCTGAATTAAACGCACATTTCAGCAGTCTAATTACTGTGTGTGTGTGTGTGTGCAGGATCAGTCTGATCCAGAGCACCGCTCATAAAAAACACTGACAACAGTACCGAACCTGTCCCTCAGGTACATCTCCAGTTTTTCCAGTGGCATCTGTCTCACGTCATATCCCCTGTATTTCTTTTTAGCCGTCTCACTGACAGGCACAATCTCCTGGGTGCTGTTGCGGTCGTTGCGGCCGACAGCAGCGTACGTCGGAAAGGCATCCTTCAGCTCTTCTGGCAGACTGCTGTTGTAGACTGGGCAGCAGTAGGCCGACCAGATGTACTCAGGAACAGCCACGCGGTGATTCTTGAGCCAGCGCTCAGCGGTCTGGTACGGGATGATGCCAGTCACTATGTAAGCATCTCCGAGACAGTAGGCTGCTAAGGTTTGATTGACAGTCTGCTCCAGGGCCTCCCAGGGCCCGTCATTAGAGCCTACCTTCTGAGGCACTGCGTTAGTGAGGGTGAAGGTGGCGGTGCGGTCCTCGTGGCTCTGGTGGTGAAGGCTGGGATTCAGGTGGCCACGAGTGTAGGTGGAATTGATGTAGTCCAGCTCGACCGCCTGGCTGTCTACCACGTTCTGGTCCACGGGGCCCGGAGGGAAGCAGATCATGTTGCCATCAGCCCCTGGGTAGGCTAACTGTGGATGGGAGTGAGAAAGAAACCGGAGATGTTTTAAAGCCTTATCTTCCTTTATGTTATTAAAAGCAACAGCGATAAAAAGGGGAGACTGGGGATGGCAACAACTGGTTGAGGATGAGACACATGATCATTTCAGTATTTAGCCACATCCCCTCCAATCCACCATGGTGCCTGGCAAGGTTGGAAATAGATACATGCAGATTCCGTAGAGGAAAAGTGATTTTGAGGTAATAAAGTAACTTTTTGACAATATTTTGTTCATTACTTATACTATTGCAAAAAATCATATGACACATTTGATTAAATTCTAGTTTCTCAGGCAAAACGCATTTTCCTCCTGCTAATTTCAAACCACTATGCTAATACAGCTAGTTAAACAACAGCTGACAGGGTGGGTAACAACAGCAACCACCCCCTTACATACAACTAAGGACACTTTCTTGATTTTGATAATTTTACAGAATGCCTGTAAAGACTGACAGAGGTGTGCCTGCCAATGGTTTTTAAAAAGCCAAAAGAAGTGTGGGTAAAAGGTGCACTGTGCAGTCTCAGGGCCAGCCATGCCTGCAACCAACACCCTGTAAGAAACTGTCATTTAGTCAGCAAAACTTTGCTCGAGACAGTTAACAGACCAGAACACTGATGTGCCACTTCTTCTTTACCGCAGTTCACTTCCTCATTTGACCTGCTAACAATTCCTCGCAGCTGCGGGGAACATGGAGCCTGGAGCTGGTGCTAAACTGGAACTGGAGTCAAAATTGATTATTCGTTTGTTGATCTGTTTTCTTGAAGATTAAACATTTGGAAGAGCTGACACGTTTGGGTGTAAACGTGGTGTTTTATAGCAGTTAAAAGAAAGTGATACCAGCGAACGTCATCGGTGCGACGTTCAAATCAAAAGCTGTAAAGTCGTCTCCTTTCTAAATACATGGACGGCTGAAAAAGAAAGCACGTTTCTTTAAAACTCATTTTATGTGTTGTCAGCCATGAATGTTCCAGACCACCAGGCCACACGGCCCGTTCCAAACAGTCTCACCTGTGGCTCAAACTTCCATGATGCTGAGGGTCTTTTTCCTTCGGGTGGGGAGTACAGGTAGGCTGAGAACCACGGAGAGCGGCGTGCTCGACTGTACAGCGTGGCAAAGCGATACTGGTTGTAGTACCGCTGGCAGATCGGGGTCCCCGACAGACCCTTAGGAGGCCAAGACCTGTAGAAGAACTGCAGACACGGGGCGAAATCCCCCACGTCCGCTGCACACGGGCACCACCCTCCAGCCATGAGTAGGACGAGCACGACCAGAGCGCAGACAGGCGACATCCTGATAACTTCACTAAGGCTCTCGGTGAAATACACTGGAGCGCGATCGAGAACGGTCCCCTTTCACACGAAGTGACGCAGTTTCAGCTGTTTGTTACAGGCAGGAAGTCCGCTGTTCCGCTTCAGTAAGCGGCACTTAAAACCAGTGGGATGAACAACACGCTGCCAGTTTGATGATCCAGCAGAGAGGTGGCGATGTGTCAGCTCCGTCTCCATCCCTGCTGAGGTCGGCTGTGCACTGCGTGTCCTGTACTTTGGGTTTCTCCGTCACAAACTGGTGTCAAAGCCAGAGTCATGCTTGCTGGTTATTTGATTAGAGAGAGACGAAAGGAACCCGCAGACAGCGCTCCCCCGTTTCATGACCATTTCTTTGTTTTGGTACAAAGCGCAGCTCGCACGGGTACCGCGGCCAAATGAGACCCCAGTCGAACTTTGCCCTTCTTTTTGTACATTTACGCTAACGTAATGGACGTCTAAATCTGACTATTTAGGCCATTTATGCAAATTAGTTCTAAAATGGAAGATATCAGATTCTATTATTTGCCATCCTGCTGTGTGTGTATTTAGGGTTCTTGAAAACACCAGTGGACTTATAAAAACAGTGGCATTGTCCTGATAATATGATTCACTGACTACTGCAGTATGAAAACTGAAAACATTTTACTGTGCATGTTTCCTTGAGAGGTTTTCCCAAACTCTCAGTGGATTCCTGTTCAAAGTGACCTTGACCATGATCACACAAAATCCAAATCCACACAAAGTCCAGATATGAGGCCATTGTCAGTTACAGTGTAATTAGTGGGGATTTCCCCTTGAATTTTCTAAAACTGTATAGTGATAATATACTGATGCACACACAGTAGGATTTGACATAGTACAATTTATCTGATAAGTTAAATGCTAGTTTAATTGATATTCAGTTGAGTAAATAGTCACCCAATAATCCATTTGGCCATTTCCAGCCGTACCGTAATTGCACACAAAGAAGCGCAACAAAAGTCGAACGGCGGCTCACTTGACCGGGTTTTTGCAAACCTGACCGTACTCGCACGGTGCACAGGTGGGAGGAAGATGAACAAACAAGGAAGGTTTATTGGTGGAAACCAGCGCCAGGCGATTGGTGCTGTTGTCGTGCTGAATAAGATGAACAAATTGTTCAGGAATGTGAATTAACTACTATAACCAAACACCCCAAGCAACCAATGGCGTCCAGCGATTAACTCCGAATAAAAAAAATCAAACTGATGTTGTTTAAGTAGGGACGCATGTGATTGGTCAGTCTGTAGTGATCTTTAAATGAATATGACTTCATTAAGGTCCAGCAGCCACGTGAAGGCAGCGCCTTACATTACGCACGACCAAGTGCCTTTGACCACATTTAACCATCTGTATGTGACCAGAGCTGTCACACGCACACTGGTCGGTAAGACCTCGGTAGCCTGTCCAAGCTATTTTTCATTAGACAATATATTCCTTTATTTGTTGAGCTGTCACTGCAGCTGGCTCGACCGTTTCACACACACGCACACACATATATACAGTACAGTACTAAAGAGCAGACTCACGTTTATTTGCCACATCACTCAGGCCTGCATGCCCTAGTCTACACTAGCGTGAATAGAGACTATTTAATGTTAAAAATAACACCACATGGGGGCCCCTGACCACCACTGGGCCCTAGGCAGCCACCCATAATGTACAGGGTGGCTACTGTCCCTTCCCCCCCAGTTTTTTTCTTCCTCCCCTTATGTAACATAATAATCGGGTTTGGAGCTGGGACTCTGTTCAGCACAGACGCTGGGCTTCACTTCTTCAGGCAGGGCTCAAGTTTCTCCACTGTTTTGAGGATTTTAAGGTAGGTCGCCACACTTCCCATTTCTCTCACTCAGTAACATGCCTACACTTCTTCTTTCTGAAAAGAAGAAGCTGTTTTGCTGACACTAACCTGTGGAGAACTAAAAACTGACATTTGCCTTCTAGTCATGGTTGGTCAGTAGAAACAAAGGCATGCTGCAGATTCCTCTCCTCTCTTCTGTCAACAGGAAATATGCAGAGAGCAAACCGCACCTAAGGTCAAGTTCCTTCTGTTGTCAGGTCATGAGGTCTCTGCTAAGTGTTTCTTAGCAAGTCCTAAACGCTGATAATGAGATTAGAGACCACAGTAATACCTGGAATTCTTACATGAGTGTGTCCTACTGGACTTTGATCTGTTAAAGCAACAGTTCAGGGTTTTTACAGGACATGCACTCTTGGAGTTCATATTGTAATTTTCCTCTGGCTGTAGAGATATTCAAACCCAGAATTACATTTATTGACAGTGTTGGGCTCCAGTTCTTGTTACCATTGCTAACTCTGAGAAACGAGACAGTCCAAGTAACTTCAAAACAGTGCTGATTTATTCAAAGGATCACAGGTAAAATTAACATTACACGCTCAGGTATCTTGCACCTCCATACTGCTCGCAGGCAGATGTAAGATGAAAAACCCTGAACCCACCAGGCCTATACATTATATCTCCTCGGTTGGGCTAGCCCCATACTACACAGAAACGTCAACCGAGACGTCTCTGTTACCAGCTTTGCAGCTGGCCATAGCAGTAGTCAGAACATGAAGTAAATCAATGTGTGTGTGTGTCTGTTGATTAAGTGGTGTGTAACTAAAAACATTCTCACGACCTCTAGTGACATTAAACATAAGAACATATTATGACTAAGGCTACAGTTATACACATCATAATAATACAACTTTTCTCTCTAGTTATCCTTGACCAGATGTACCCTGTAGAAACTCATAAGCATGCCTAAGCATTTAACAGTCTAACTAGACATCCTGTCTCCACTAAACATTTCTAATACATAAAGTATCTATCCAATTTCTATCTGACTAAAAATACCTAACAACAGCATCTCTTATAAGGGTCCAAGTCATATCTGTAATTAATGAATGGCTCATAAATCAGAATCTACTTTATTGGCCAGGTGTGTCTGACACATGAGGAATTTGACTGTGGTACATCAACTCTCAATGTGTATGTACATATCCCCATGCAAGGGGCAAGTAAACAGTAAACCGACATAAGGCTGTGTAGTATAACAAAATAAGCAGTATTAACAAGCAACAAACAGTGCAAACAATGCAAAATAAGCAGTATAAACAGGCAGTAAACAATGCAGACAGACAAAGGAATGCTCATTGTAATGAGATAAATAGGAATAAAAACAGAGTACTTAAAACTGGAGACGTGTACAAATCTGTATAAAGATTTAATGAAGGAATTATTGCAGTTGTATCGTGAATTCCTGTTACTCACCATTAACAAATAAAAATGTACATTTACTTCATACATTTTTTGATATGCCACCATATTAGCTGCGCTACAGTTACACAAATGTAATTAACTGTGACTGGGCAGTTACACTATAATGGCAGTACTAGTACACGTGAGCTTATTTGATGTGTATCCAAGCATTGATTTTCTTCTTGAAGTGCTGATAGCTCATAAAGTTTTATCACAGAGGACAGGAAAGCCACAGAGGATCAGGTTTCTTCAGCGTTTCTTCATTTCCTTTATGCAGACAAAGAAAAGTCTGTGCTCGTGTTTCTTGAGGGAATTAAACTGAGCCAGACTGATTGATTGTTGCCAGGTTGTCCTTCCCACACAGCTGAAGACATTTGCATAAATCAGACCCTTCTCAAATTTCTCATGTCTTTTGAGTGGTCGAGCAATGGTGGGTGGTGTTCGCAGCTTGTTGCCTGCATGGTTTGAAGTTTGTCCCAGCTGTTGTGTTTGTCTGTTTCTCAGTGAGGCGGCAGTTTGTGTTTTTGTCATATCATTAATGTTAGCTAACATTACTGAATGCCAAATGCTGCTCATTAGTGCAACAGGTCAAGTGGGTAAGCCAGCTTTAGAAGACCAGATATCTTTGGGCAGGGGGGCTAATAAGGAGGATTCAGTCATTAGACAGACGCAGGTAGTTGAATAAGTTTTGCATTAAAACACAATTCAATCATTGTTTTTTGTTCAGTGATGAAATTGTTAGGTATTTTTAGTCAGATAGAAATTGGATAGATACTTTATGTATTAGAAATGTTTAGTGGAGATAGGATGTCTAGTTAGACTGTTAAATGCTTAGTCATGCTTATGAGTTTCTACAGGGTACATCTGGTCAAGGATAACTAGAGAGAAAAGTTGATGACTGTCAGCAGACAGGGTGTTTAATATTATTATTATGACGTGTATAACTGTAGCCTTAGCCATAATATGTTCTTATGTTTAAGTCACGACATGTTACTAGAAGTCATGAGAATGTTTTTAGCTACACACCACTTAATCAACAGACACACACACGCACATTGATTTGCTTCATGTTTTGACTACCACTATGGCCAGCTGCAAAGCTGGTAACAGAGACGTCTCGGTTGACGTTTCTGTGTAGTATGGGGCTAGCCCAACCGAGGAGATATAATGTATAGGCCTGGTGGGTTCAGGGTTTTTCATCTTACATCTGCCTGCGAGAAGTATGGAGGTGCAAGATACCTGAGCGTGTAATGTTAATTTTACCTGTGATCCTTTGAATAAATCAGCACTGTTTTGAAGTTACTTGGACTGTCTCATCTCTCAGAGTTAGCAATGGTAAGAAGAACCAAAGTCTAACAAAATCAATAATACATGTTCATTTTGGATGCATGCCAGTGCTTGTTGAGTTGAGCTGTGTTTGCCAGCTGCTGATAACAAAGATAATTAGTTATGAGATAATTAGCACATCAGGTTTGACAGGAAGACCCGTCCTAAGTGGTTATTGCTCCAAAAGTGTACTTGCTCACATTTAACTTGGATGTTGGTTTCTTTCCTCAGCTTTTCCATGGGGAGCATCCCAGGACTTTCTCTTCTGCTTCTGCTGGTGAGCGTGTCCCTCCTGACGGGCCCCAATGTTCAGGGGACAACTCTTTGTGTCCCCGGTGGATGAAA
The DNA here is from genome assembly GCF_001952655.1 of Monopterus albus. Taxonomy (NCBI): domain Eukaryota; kingdom Metazoa; phylum Chordata; class Actinopteri; order Synbranchiformes; family Synbranchidae; genus Monopterus; species Monopterus albus. Next base: position 1,380,288 of record NW_018127947.1, on the reverse strand, counting down.
GCCACTGGGTCAACATGAACCTGCTGATCCAGAGCCTTCATGCCAGTGGCCATGAGGTCACCGTGGTCCGCACAGCCACTAGCTGGTACATCAAAGAAAACACACCACATTACGACTCGATCACGGTCACCCTGCCAGAAGCCATTAACATAGAGAAGCAGGACTTCTTTGTAACCTTCCTGGTCAAGATGCTGGAGATCCAAAAACAGGGGACGTCTCCAATCACCTTTTTGAATTTCTACTGGGAAATGCTACCAACACTGTCAAAAATTCACGCACAGTCTTGCCTGTTGGGGGTGGAAATATTTGAGAACAAGACTCTAATGCAGAGTATTCGGGATACTCACTTTGACGTGGTTCTTGTAGACCCGGGACTGCCTGTAGGAGTTCTGGTGGCCCATGAACTTAGGCTGCCCACTGTTTTTAATGTGAAATGGATCACCAGTGGAGAAGCGCACTTTGTGGTAGCTCCATCTCCAACATCCTATGTTCCAACTTCTGGATATGCTGCATCGGATAAGATGACCTTTTGGCAAAGAGTCAAGAACTTATTGCACTACACCCTCAACACATGCATAGACAAGTTTATAGTATGCCCTCACTATGACAGACTGGTGGACAGGTACTTTGGTCCAGATGTAAACTTCTATCACCTCCTACAAGGGGCTGACATCTGGCTCATGAGGGTGGACTTTGTCTTTGAATTCCCCAGGCCCACCATGCCAAATGTCGTGTACATCGGGGGCTTTCAGTGTAAGCAGTCTAAGCCTTTATCTTCTGAGCTGGAGGAATTTGTTCAAAGCTCAGGAGAGCACGGTGTCATCCTGATGTCTCTGGGTACACTGGTCAAAGCCCTGCCTGTAGAAATCACTTCAGAAATCGCTTCTGCCTTCGCCCAGATTCCTCAGAAGGTGATATGGAGGCATGCAGGTGAGCGACCCAACAATCTGGGCAACAACACCCTACTGGTGAACTGGATGCCTCAGAATGACCTCCTGGGTCACCCGAAGATCCGAGCCTTTGTGTCTCACGGTGGTACTAATGGGATCTACGAGTCCATCTATCACGGAGTGCCAGTCATAGGCATACCACTGATGTTTGACCAGTTTGAGAATGTTTTGAGGTTGGAAGTGCGAGGAGCTGCTAAGGTGGTGGAGGCAACCAAACTCACCCAGCAGAATTTTCTGGAGGCAGTACAAGAGGTTCTTCACAATCCTTCTTACAGAAACAACATGAAGCGTCTCTCTGCCCTCCACCGGGACAAGCCACTGCATCCTCTGGACACAGCAGTTTACTGGATTGAGTTTGTTATGAGGCACAAAGGAGCTTCACATTTACGCACGGAGTCTTATAAGATGCGCTGGTATGCCTATTATTCTGTGGATGTTGTCTGCTTATTGTTGGCAGTCCTGTTGCTGCTGACAGCCACTGTAGTAGGATCAATACGATTTGTGTGCCTCCGACTGTGCGGGAGAAGAAAACCCAAGCAGGAGTAGGTCGACTCCTAACGTCAAGTCAAGTCATATCCAAGGATAAAGCTGGTGAATGTCACCAGCTTTATCTGATGATTTAACTGATGCATCCTACACCCAGAAGAAAAACTCTTGATATCTGATATTTTCAAATGATGAATCTGTGATTTTAATTTGGAAAAAGTCTGATTTCTTTTTCAAAGCGGAACTATGTGCCTGTGTTTACTTTAAATAATGTAACAGCATTTAAAAATGTTTCTTTTGCATTATTACTTCTTTAAAAATTATGTGAATTTTCTAACTCAGTCAATTGTGATATGCAACTCTGAAATAATATAAGTTGCTGAAAAACAATCGTGTCTTATTTTGTGGCTATGTACGAGTGTGTGTGTGTGTGTGTTCAGCATGCATGCAACATTATTACTTTTGCCTAATTTGAACCAGTAGGTGGCACTGTGTCCTTTATTAGGTATACCCATATAATCTTTTGTAGTGCAAGTTTATACAAGAGCTCACTAAAATGTACCTTCACAAAAATAATAATGCTCAGTTTTGATTGACACTATCAGAGAGGTGCTATAGGAACTATTACTGCAGTGATTAAACATACTCAGCCCAGTTTACAAACATGCAGGTGGAATATGATCCGAAACACATTTTAATATAATACAGTCCAGCACAACACCACAATGTTAATTGTGATCTAAAACAAAAAAGTGGCCATTGATTCAGTTCTCTTAGTACTTGTGAGAAATCATAATGCTAAAGCATAAAATAATATTGTAAACCAAAGTTTAGACTAATGTTCTTATGGCTGTATGGAAGCTAATCCATGCAGCTGGCTCAGCATCTGAGAGTGGAGGCTGTTACAGAAGCAGATCAGTGTGGTGAGATATTCAACAATCCCATATGGATGCTATGTTGTGTCTGCATACTTTTGGCCATTGTTGCAGTCGGTTCTTTTTACCATGCTAACTCTGAGAGACGAGCCAGTCCAAGTAACTTCAAAACTATGCTGATTTATTCAATGAACACAGGTAAAAATTAACATTACACGCTCAGGTATCTTGCACCTCCAACATGCACGCAGGCAGCTGAAAGATGAAAAACCCCGAACCCAACAGGCCTATACATTATATTGCCTCGGGCTAATCCCATGCTAACAGGAGACGCCAAGCCGCAGCGTCTCCCAGGGTCAGCTTTGCAGCTGGCCAGAGCAGTAGTCAAAACATGAGGAAAATCAATGTGTGAATGTCTGTTGATTACGTGGTGTGTAACTAAAAACATTCTAACACAACCTCTAGTGACATGTCATAACATTAAACATAAGAAAATATTATGGCTATGGCTACAAGTATACACATCATAATAATAATAATATTAAGCATCCTGTCTGCTGACAGTCATCCACTTTTTCCATCTAGTTATCCTTGACCATAAGCATCCTGCAGTAACTCATGAAAATGACTAAGCTAGACACCCTGTCTATTCTAAAACATTTCTAATACATAAAGTATCTAACCAATATCTATCTGACTAAAAATACCTAACACCATGTAGTGTATGGACATCTTCATAATCTCATTGGGCCCATATTTAAAATAAAGCCAGAGCAGCACAATGATTGGATTTTGTGAACTGAAGCGAGTACACAGTGCGGCTTTCGGTGTGGTTTAATACAAAACTGAACCAGTTTATTCGTTCATGCTTACCTTTAAATCATGGGGATATTATATATCCTCTCTGCATTAAGTGGCAGTTTAAATATATCATGTTATCAGTTCTTTAATGGTAATGACAGGTTATCTGGGCATTATTGGCCTGTTCTGGTGCAACTATCTTTGAAGGGAACTTGATGGTCAGATGTGTGTCACTGTAGGCTACTTGTCTGGTAAATTACATCTTGCCACACGCAGAATTTAAAAGAGGAGGGTTGACCAGGCGTGTGGCATTGGGTGGTGTAAGTGTGAAGAAGGAAGTTAACTTTTATTTGACCTGGCTGAAGCAGTATCTGTGTGCGTGTGTTCCTGGCTCGCTGCAGTGCATACAGAGGAAGGGTGTTAGTGAGACTCTGCTAATGACCCACCCTCTTCTTATCTTAAACATCTTTTCAGCAGG
>NW_018127947.1:1350604-1376681 GCF_001952655.1 Monopterus albus | reverse complement strand
CACAGTAGATTATGAGATTATTGTGAGCACTCGCTCTAATCTCTAGTCTAAATTTTGCATTAATCTTGAAACCACATTTTAATCCCAACACAAAACAGGACAGTTTGCTTTATATTAAAAAGAGCCCTGACATTTAAGGTTTGAAACTCTGGTCCTCACAAAGTTAACACACACAGCAAATGTAAGTGAATGTACTTTGTTTTAGAAATTTTACTCTGCCACCCCAGGAACCCAGATTTGATAACACACTTTTTGTTTGCACTGTACACTTACACACTCACCATCTGTCTTTCTGGTGCCTGCAAAAATCTGACATTTGCTGCCTAGATTAAAAAAAAAAAACTAGTACAAGTTTTAAGAAACAATCTAAAATGTAAGGGAATTCAAATCCTCTAATACAAACAAAAAGACATCATTAATTACAAAACATCCTCAACCATCTCCAGTTATGTAACTTTTATATTCCTGAAAAGACTGTGCCGTTAGTGTTAGCCTAGCAAACAGCTATATTAGCCTGTGAAATCAATACACAACACATTACAAACTTTATTTACTGAAGATAGCAATTCATATATTACAGCAGGTAGTTCAGGGAGTTGATCTGCCAGTGATGTGGTACTCTATAGTATAAACAGCATACTATAGTCAGGCAATATTCATTTTGTCCTCTACTATCAGTGTTTTAGGGAGTTCCCATGCTTAGGTCCCTGAGGTCTAACAAAGGGAGGACTCGGTGCTAAGCATCTTAGACAACAGAGTTCTCTCAGCTTAGTGTTTGGCACTTCCCTGTTGCATCAAGACAATGCCCTTATGCACAAAGCCAGCCAAAACCATGAAGAAATGGGCTTCCCATTTGGTGTGGGAAAACCATTTCTGACCTCAGCCAGCACCTTTGTAATGACATGGAACTGGCCAATGTCAGTGGATGATCAGGCCAGTGACATTTCCACATTGGTGGAAGGGTGTTATAGCACCAGATTAATATCTCTGGCTTTAAAATGACATAATCAGCAATCACATTCTGATGTGACGTTATTGCGTCCACATACTTTTGGCCATGTAGTGTGCCAAGCATCTGCTGATGTCTGTGAGTCAAAGACAGTTATGGACTGTGAAGCAGCAGCAAAACACCAAACATTATATGGCCATTTTAAAGTTTTATCTATAAAAGTGAAGAAATTTCAATAAGCTCATATTTAGACTTAGTGTTTGTCCTTATTTCATAGCTTCATAACTTAACTTTTAGTTTACGACCAAACTGACATACACAATAAAAGCATATGCAGCACTTTCTGGAGCAGTTTTTTATATATAACATGTACAGCGACTTGAAGTGTTGTGGGATGATAGCGCAAGTGTAACAAGACTCACTCTTGGAACTTACTTTTCCAAACTACCACATAAACCAGGATGGGGATGAGGCTCACAGAGATGAGTGTGAGGGTGATCACCAGCGAGTGAGGGGCATCCTCAAGCAGCAGCAGCTCCTCAGTACAGTTCTGGAAGTAGTGGGAGTGGATGACGAGAAAGAAGTCTTGGATATTGGAGTTTGGGTAATAGCAGCCAGCCAAAACAGACAGCTGCTCCAAGCACAGTGTTAGCTCGTGGTAGGGTCTATAAGAGATAAAGAAAATATTGTGTTATTAATGAGCCTGGAGGCTTAGGTATCCACAAAAGCATGAACAGGGACTGAACTCAGAAGAGAAGAACCAGGTCCAAGAATGACTGCTTAATTTAAAAAGTATTGGTTTAAGGGATTGTTTGAACAAAGAGAAGTTTGTTTTCTTTATATTCTACAGTGAACTGATGCTCGCTTCATAAGAAGACACTGTTCTTGTGAAACTTGATATCCTACTTTTGAAATAAAACCCTGTAGTTGGACTGTGAAAAACAACAGCGTGGCGCCTCTGCCCCTGACTAATACTGAGATGGTTGCGGTTGAACAATTTCCTGTTTGAACACAAACAGAGAAGAAATCATTGAAGTTGTGGAAGGGTGGGCTGGGAGAGGCACACCCAGCCTTAATAATGGACATTTCCCTGTGCCACTTGCAATTGTCATGGATCCGCACCTACTCATTTTTTGACAACTTTAGACTGTTTATCTATTTTTTCCAACTTTCCCACCACATCTGGGACATTCAGTCTCAAGTGCATTGGTTCTTACTGAAAATATCTTTAAAATGGCTCACAAACAGGAGCAAATAGTGATTATCAAGACAAAAATAATAAAACAAAAGATTTTGTTGAAAACAACAACTTGGTAGTTATGTTTAGAGCCAAAAAGAGATTGAATGAAGATTTTCAGGGATTGTTTGTGATAAGATCAGGTGAAGGGTCACAGAAGGAAATCTGATCCTAAAACTTGTACTAAATTAAAGCTTATGTGTTTTTCAGTGGGTGGAGTCCAATTCTCTGGGAAATAGTTTTAAATGATTCAGTTATACAGACCAAATAATATTTTTACTCATATTTAAATATACATTGTGTTTTGACTTTTGTTGTTGGTTCTGTGTTTTGATGTTTTCATCAAGCTACATATATACTCAAGTCTGGGTAAAACCACTGGCAGACCATATGTAGTAGACCATTTGGTGTATGCTATTTTGAGAAGGCGGCAAGTAAAATAAACTTATTTCTTCTCCCGCCTCATTTTCAGACATTGAATATATGTTATGTTGTTTAAAATTGTAGCGTATATTCCTTGTACAGTTTTGTGTTGGAAATGTACACTGCAGTGATTACATTATGAATCAAAACTGAGTTATTGAAGGAATTATCATCTCGCTTTTTGAGTTTCTTTAAATGAGTGCAACAGCGCCCCTCTGGGATATAACAGCTGGTAAGTGTTAGTCAGCGTGTGGTCAAAAGGGGCTGTAAGAAGATTTGAAATCCAACGAAGCACGTTGTGATTTTATTTATTTCTTTGTAAGCTGGTGTGTATAAATACAACTGAATTAACTTGAGTCAGAGTAAAAAGGATCTATTGTAGCTGCCAAGCTTTTAGTAAAAGCTCACAGAGAAAACGGATGCAAAGGAACTAAAAAACATCAGCTTCTTGAACTGAGATGATTTGTTAGATAATTACTACTGCTATAATTTTTATAATAATAAAAAAAAACTTTATATTAATGATAACTAGTTGTTTCTGAAAACTGTATTTACAAAGTTCCTGGAAGTATAACAGATGGAAATAAAAGTATTAAAAATGATCAAAAGTAGAGACAAAAAAAAAAAAAAAATATAAAAACCTACGTAATTCTAGAGATACACAGTACATCTTACTTGATGATGTTTTCCAGGTCACACCAGTTTTCTGTGCTGACTTCCATCATTTTCTTGGAGAAATGTGTACCACAGATGCTGCGGCTGAATTCCACCTGCATGTACTCATTGCACCGTATCCCTGAGTAGTTCGTTTCCTGGTCCTGAAAACTCTCTGCAGAGTAAGGACAAGATGCTTCTGATGTACATGAACTAACAGGCACATGTGAATATCGGACAGCATCCAAGGTTATAGTTTTAAATTGCTTACTCAAAGGTTCCTGCTGCATAAAATTGGACCTTTTCATAGATTTTCTGTGATACGCTGCTTTATTTAGTAGAGGGCTTCTTTGTTTTTTCTGATTTCCTGAAGTTATGAACTCATTCGGTATCAGTAGTGCATGTTTTTGTATTTCGCCACTTCACACACACACACACACACGCACACACACACACACACACACACACCACATACTGTAGTTTCACAGTGTTTCAGCTGTATGCAGTAATGAGAACTTAAGTACAGGAAATTTAAAGGCACTAATAAGGAGGGGGGATTTCCTCTCTTTGTGCAGAATAAGCGGAACAACTCACCATCGTCCTCCTTGGGAAAGGATGTTTGGTTGTTTTGTAGTTCATCGTCGATGTGACTCTTTATGTTGTTGTACAATCTGGATGTCACATTGCCTGCTTCTATCGTACCTGAAGGCAAAATGTCTTTAATTTATTTGAGTAAAGTTCTCCATGTTTGGTGAATAAATGATCTTACATCGACACAATGGGTTTCATAAAACCACTCCTACTTTCAGATTCAGGCTAAAGAGTCACGTACTACTGACTTAAGAGAATCTGTAGCATTCAGCAGTTTTCTTTTCCTGTGTGTGGATGAAGTTAGATTAAATAAATAAAACCAGCAACTATTCTAATAATTGAGAAACATTTAATAATCCTTTCAGTCATTTTTTAAGACAAAAATTTTGTGGGGGGGAGCAAAAATTTCTGGATTGTCCGAATAGCTAATTTGAAAAACAACTGATCAATTAATTATTTATAAAAATTCTATAAATACTTGTTTTCTGCAGTCTTAAACAAAATTAATGGGTCATATTTGTCCTTTTACCACAGGGAAAAAAACACTTGTTTCACTTTAGAATCAAAATGCTTAAATCTGAGTGATGCAAAATGACTTGCACAGTTTGCACCTCTGTATTTTCTGGTTTTCTTTGTCTTGTATGATGATGGATAAAATAGTTTGGAATGTTTGTTGAGGAGAAAAAGCAGCTTGAAGAGACTCTTTCAGGCTCGGGGATACAGGCCTTTAAACACTGGCAAATTGACAATGAATCTAATCATTAATTGTAGCTCTAATAAAGGAAAAGGTCTCACTGTTATATTCCGTGGACACGCTGAACGTTTGGTTCCCCTCAGCTTTGCTCAGCTCTTCCTTAGTTCGGTTGGCTTTTTGTGACTCCACAACACCTGTGGACACGCATTCAAACAAAGCTCTTCAACATCACATGAACAACTCCGGCACAGCCTAAAAGACTTTCACACCGGCCTTTTGTTTGCTGCCAGTAAAACTAAGATGCCTTCTGCCTTTTTTCCCATCAGTCATGTGCACAGGGCAAACAAAGGACACTCGTGGAAAAAAAAAAAACAACAGGAAATTCTAAGACTAAAGCATCACTGATCCCATATAAAAGTGAAGAGGTTGTGTGTGTGTGTGTGTGTGTGTGTGTGTGTGAGGCCAGATACATACCAAGGAAAAGAAAAGTGAAGAGCAGGTAGAGGATCATGGTAGACGGCGCTGAGCGAGTGGCAGAGACCTCCAGTCCGGTCTGTGGCCTGAGGTTAAGTCCAGGGACTGAGAGCTGAGCACGCCAACAAGCCCAACCCTCACACTGCTCACTGAGTATGCATGTGAGTGCTCATGCTCTGGTGAAAGTGAAACATTTCTGATAAACTGGCCGAGTGATAGAACAATGATGAGGGCAGGGGTAAAAATCTAATTGTGAACTAATGCTTGCAGGTGGAGGGTACACAGTGCGGGGGGTGTGCAACAATTATTTTTATTCTTGATTAATCTGTTGATCATTTTCTTACATTTTGCAATACACTATACAAAATGTCAAAAACAGTAGAATTGTCCAGAGCATTTTTCCAGAGTTATCAGCATCCGTAGATATGAGGCTGTGTCCAAAATCCAAAGATATCTGAAAACAGCACTTCCTTACAAAGGAGAAGCTGCAGCCAGAGAATTTCAGGCTTCATCAGTCACCAAAACATTGGCAGTTAATTATCTGTTGATTGAGTAGCAAAAATATTTATATTTAGCCTGAGAATAAATACAAGGGCTCTGCTAACATTGCGCAATATAATTAGAGACTGCATTTTACTTTTTAGTCATTACACTAAAATCACAATTTATCAGTTATAGAGCTAAAGAGAGTAATCAGTCAAATAGATGATTGACGGAAAAAAATTCATCTAAGTTTGTTACAGCAGTAAGGTTTAGTAAACACCGGTTTCTTGCAGATCCGAAAGTCCTTGTTTTATCGGTTGCAGATGATTCAGCATGTCCTCAGTCCTGTATCTGCTGACATAAACATGATACTGTGCATCTCTTGGACTGGTGGTAACGTGGGTGAAGGGGGTGGCACGGCCCAGTTCACCGTTCTTCCGCAGATAGTCAGTGAAAACACTAGAAGGATTTCCTCCATTTAGCCCACACAGACGGCGCTGAAATCAGGAAGCTGTTGCAGCATGAAATAACAAAGTGCCTCAGACACATAAACAACATCTCAGAGAACACGCTCACAGTGAGGCTGCAGTGACAGAAACACTCCCTACGCTCTCTTGTAGTTTGTGCAATCTTTGTTGATTTACACAAATTTTGGGGGGAAATGTGGCGTAAGTTTAAATTTGACAGGACTGTGCATTTGCCTCACACACTAAGTATAAAAAGCAACAACTTCCTGTTTTTTGGGGATTTTAATGTGCAGGATGTCAGAGGTTTTATAATGGCTTCTGTGTACAACTCAGCCCGTGGAGACAGGAAACTGTGTTGTGGCATTCAGGCTTTGCTGCACACTGAAATATATTTAGGGACATTGTTGGAACTCGGAAGGGCCAGTTAAGGATGTGTGGCAACTAAATGATATCGTGGCTATACCATATCATACCGTATGTCACAGCGATGCTGTCTGCAGCAGACAGAGTAGACTGAAGGACAAACCGGTATGTGGTGTCGCAGGTTTTTTAAATAAACTGCTATTTTTCATCAAAATGCCCAAATGAAATATAAAATTTTCAGTTTTCCACCACTGTATATGTGAGAGCTTGAGTATTTTGCTTGTAGGAGCTGTAAATATTGTGGTTTTTGACATGTCACAACTGTTCTTTACTTGATATTACTGATGCTGACATACTTTTTATTATGCATTTTCAAATGTGCTACATATAGACGTAACAAGTGAAAGGAAGAACCTGAATACCTGAGCGGTCTCCAGGATGACAGAGCCCCCGTCCACAGGGCACCAGGGGTCACTGACTGGTCTGATGAGGATGATCATGGTGTGAATCAGATGCTGTGGCCTTCCCAGTCACCAGGTCTCAGCCCAGTTGAACAGCTATGGGAGATGTTGGAGTGACGTGTTAGACAGCGTCTCCACCACCATTATTAAATCTGTCGGGAGAACGGTGTCCCTCCCTCCAGTAGAGTCCAGAGATTTGGAGAGTCAGTGCAATAAACTACTACAGACTGCTCTGGCTTATATGTGAAATACTGAGGAAGACACTTTCCTTAGACAGATTGTAATAGCATCACAACATTATTTTGTCATAGTGTTCAGATTGTAATAGCATCACAACATTATTTTGTCATAGTGTTTATGCCTAGATCTTAACAGGACCACACATCAATACTTCATTTGTCCTGTAGCACTGAAGTAGCAAAAATGTATAATCTTTTTAATCAGACCGTTTCAGTTTTTATTATTATTTAGTTAAAATGTTTAATTTAGGCAATGTCCTTGTACATTTCCCCATGTTTAGACAACACTGGAGAACTTTGGCTTCTTTAGTTAAAAAAAAACAAAAAAAACATTTCTTTAATTTAGGTTAAAAAAGGAAGTTGTAGTTTTAATACTGATTCCTATCTTATCACTAGCTTTCATATTGCAACCTTTCAACAGGACTTGGCCAGTATTTTACACTTTCAAGGAAACGGGTATTTTCATAGCCCTACTTCCTCTGAGTACTTCTCCAAACTGAGATCTCTGTCACCCGCTCAGCCTTATCAGGTTCACTGTGCCACATCTAACACCTTAGCCCACAAACAGCAGAAGAGCGCTGCGACACATCACAGACTGAGTTGTAAATTAATATTTTGTGAGTCAGTTCATCCTCGAGATGTTAAAATAAGCAGCTGCTCAGTAGTTCAAAAGAATATTGTCGCCTGTGCCACTAGATACGATACAGGTTTTCTCACCATCTCTGCACAAACCCAGAGTTGCTGCCATTTTGTCTTCACACCTTCAGATTGTGTTGTTTCAGAATTGTATAGTCAGACTTTAAGAAACTCAGACTAGTTGCTTTGTAATGGGGATTGCAGATGATAAAACTCATTGTTATACCTGGTGCTTAGTCCTGAAGAAGCTATCCTGAGCTGAACCTGCTAGGAAGTTGTTTTAATTTATAACTGCATGCCTTTACCTACACACTGTGCCTCTAAACATCAGTGTTTACAACAACAACATTCCTTTGGCTTGTTTCTAACTTGGATCAGCTGAAATCTGCCAAGTCCAACAAACTATACAGGCTTTTAAACATTTTTTGTAATTTGCAAACTTTATTTTTCCCTTTTTGTTTTATTTAAACAACATGGAGGGTTTCACTTGTGCATTTAAGTGGTAAATTCATAAATAAATAATCAGGAATATTAAAAGGAGTTTAACTGCTGTTTGGAGCTGCATAACAAAATTAACTGCTGCTTGCACATGTCGCATCCTTCAGCATGTCCCCTTGTAAAACACATGCAAACGCCACAGGTAATACTTTACTGGTATCAGTGAGAGGGACTCACTTTGGGAAAAGTACACTGTGTGGACAAGCCAGCTACTCTCAGTGGCCACTTTATTAGGTATAGGCAAGTTGAAATCAATCCAAGAGCCCTGTCACAAAGTCAGCCTTAAATTTATCATGCTTAGTTTTTTATGTTTTTGGAATTGTATACATTTAATTATGTTTCTTGCTAAAGCGGTGTTGTACTGGACAGCATTATACCGAGAGAGGTTTCTAACGTCCTCCCTGTTTACAGATATAAGATTGGCAGAATATCTGTTTAATGCAGTTTAGTACAACGGCCTGTGTAAAACAGAATTTAAAAGTAACAACAGTGTCAGCAAAAAAGTTATACTGATCGTAATACTAGTCTTTAATGCCAGATAATTTGGTTTTGCACCGATGGTTGGTCAAAACAAGATGTTTGAAGGTGCCATTTATTAGATTATTCAGTAATAAAAATAATGGGTGCAGCCCTACTCTTACTGCTTAAATTGTTAATTTACCCATTTACTACTACAGTTAATGCTAATGATAATATTTTAAACACATACATGTAATATTAATATAGCATTTAGTGTTAGAAATAAATTAAGCGTATCTAATGTAGCATGCTACAACGTACCGCACCGTGCATTAAAAGGCAGAATGTGGAGAGCAAAATGTAGGTTTATAATCAGATTTACACAAAGTCAAACAAGAAAATAAAAACTAAAATCTGAAACAGATTACACTGTAACTGTCTTCCCCAAACTTAGGGTCGTGACCCAGAATGTGTCACGGACCTGTTTTAGTTTGGTCACACGGTGAAATGCTTTGAAATGCGGATTCATTTTCCTAATAAAAATAGTAGAAGAGCGCTCGTCTTTCTACATGGGTCTGTCAGCTCGGACACCGAGTTTGGGTCCATCTCTCCTAAACCTCATCTCGGCAGGCGAAGTTCATCGGTTTTCCTCATGTGCCAGTAGGTTTTTCTCCTAGACCACCTAGACGTTATGCAGCCTGTACAGATATTCAACAGGCCGTCTTAGCTGAAGCAACACTGCTGGTGCACACCTTAAAGGACAAGGCCAGCCACTTTCTATATTAACAATATATTACACAGAGATTAAAACCAACAATGATTTGCATCCACTCGCTGTTAATGTCTGTAAATCTGTCAGTCCTGGATTATCCTATTCGTCTGTGCCACAGACCTCACCTGCATTGCTGCAAAAACCAGTGGATCTTTAAAGCTGTTGTTTGATTTTTCTAAGCTAAATAGTTCAAAGTAATAATCACAGCTTGATGTGAGTGGGAGGTGAATCATTTTAGAAAAAAAAAAGCCACTATGCCAAGGAGTAAATTGTTATTCAGCCTGAATGTTCACAGGTTGAACAGTAGGTCACTGGTTTCACATCAGTTTACAGGAACCACACATAGAAACAAATAAGAAGGGCAAAGCCACATGTTAAGGAAACCACAGCGTTGATCAAGGATTGTCAACATCTGTGCCCAGCTGTCAACATGCCAAACAGATCAGAGCAACCCTTTGCACACTTCTCTCATGGTACTTTGCCAACGTTTGAGCAAACACTGCGGTTTGAGGCTCTTAATCGTTAACATCTCCATGGTGGTCAGGTTACAGGTTTGCACTGTGAACAGGTGCATTGGGGTTAATCAGGCAGTTGGGCAAACCCTCATGTACAGACTCATTTATTTTGCCCTGTGTGAGCAGAGAAAGTCGTATCCCTAACCAACTTGGATCAGTTTGGTGAAATGTATTATCAATGGCATGAGCTATATGATTTCTTTCACATTTACATAAATATAAACTGCTCAAGAAAAATAAGGGAACACCTCATCTTTACTGTATGAGACCAAGTTAGTTAAACTTCAGTCTGTCCATTTAGGAAGCATAAGGCATTGTGGGGTCATTGAAATGATGTGATGCACTCCAGCGGCATGTGACGTAACATTAGACAGCTCTTTGGGCCATATATTTCAAACTATATTCCTATATAGGCTTTGGCCTGTACTGTATGTTGATTTTGCAGTAACAGTCAGACAAATCTAGCTAAATCACTTGTAAAAAATGTAGATGGTGTGTGCAGGATTACAGCTGCGGGCGCCACACACAAACCACAACAAAAACAACACAGCACAGATTGCAAACAGTGACACACAGAATTAACACCAGCTATACCCCGTACTGGGCCTTCTTCAGGTTACAGATGGCTTTTGACAACCTCATTATTTATTAATGAAGAAAATTAATGTCATACTGATGTTGCTACCTTTAAACCCCTGGATGCCATTAACACAGCATCGCTCCATTCATTACAGAAGACGGCTCGTCATTCAGCTGTAATCAAAGGTCCGAGGTCGTGACTGACGGCCACTGGAAGCCAGCATACCAGTGTTTTCATTAATAATGTCAGTTAGTTGCTTATTAAATGCAGCATGAAGAGAGTCAGAGCAGCATACTGTTATTAGCACAATGGACATAAATGCAACAAAATGGACAGACACACCACACACATACACATACTGTAAATAATAGAGGCCCAACAACAGAGCCTAGTGGCACGCCTTTACAGTAAGCATCAAACCATTGTTGTTTAAGCTTATAAACTGCAGTTTGACCCACAGTATTAAAAATTTAAGAAGTCAATAAAAAGAGTGTTTCCATATACATTACATAGTCGGCTGTATCATGCAGTATTTTACACAAACTGTGGCTGCAACACGGAAGCAAAAACCTGCCTGCTGAAGTAAATATGAGTCCATAAGGGTGGAGCATTGTGAACTAACTATTCTGGGTTTTTGTAATAATGGTACTTGAAATTGCACTATAAACATAGTCTTCTTGTAACTAGTCATACATATGAAGACACTTTGTCAATTTGTAAATCAAAATGAATCAAAGGCAGTTTGGGTTGGGGGTCACAGAAATCAGTCCTCCCATGAATCAAACCTATACACTGAGGAAACATTCCCTTTTCCATCAGCTGTCTGAGCAAAATACTGACAAAATATTCTGTATTTTATTTTATGATGTTTTTTAACTTGAGGGAAATGCCTAGTATTTAACACGTGGTAGAAAACATGACTTTTGAGCAAGCCTGCATTTTAAATAAAACTAAATAAATTAGTACACTGTTCTTTAATATACTTACAGAGTAGAAAATTCTATATTGGGCTAAATCACATTTAGTCTCACCTCTATCATGTTGATATTTAACATCCTTAGTTGAGTTCAGAGTGAACAACAGCGACGCCAGGTCACAGATTAATTTGGCTTTCAAAGTTTCTCGCATCGGCTCATGTCGGCTGTGAAATGAGAGACTGGTTTCCGGTACTGTGCACCTCACTGCAAAACAACTGCAGGACAGAACGACCCTCTCTTCTCAGGGATTTCAACATTGTCCTTATTTTATTATGTGTTTTTATTGAAAGAAAAATTACAGGTTTAATAATTTTAGTCATTTGAGTCATTTTCAAACAGGCACCAGCAGTCTGTTTGGTCTTGCCTGCTCTAACCAGCGCTCCAGTTAGTTGACTGAGTGGTTGAGTGGTTCAACCCTTATGTGGCTCGGTTGCCCCACAAACAGTCATACAACCTCAAAAGGAGTCAAGGAAGGGTTGTTAGGTTGTTCAGGGTTTTGTACTAGTCAGCAGCCACACCCATATGTTTTTGCACACTTGTTTGCTACTATAATCTCCAGCTTGATGCTGTGAGCATCTTCTGTCCATTTCCCTGAATTATATCTGCTCATAGTTTGGACTGTGAAAGGGAACACACTAGCAGCACTGTACAGCAGATGGAACGTGACTAATGATAATTGAAAAGATGTGCAGTTACAGTGCTTAGACGTACAGCGTGGTTGATGATAAACATCAGCTGACTGGAAACATCACTTTGCAGATCAGGATGCAATTGCAACTTTACTTGATAAGATTTGAAACTAAAGGCAGATCATAAATGACCCACAACATGTGTCTCAATGATGTGAAAAGTTTCATGCTCGCATCCTTCAGTGCAACTACTGATGATGCAAATAACCAGTTTGGGGGTATGCCAAGGTCAGCACCACACAGAGCTCGTTTCATTGGCTGGTGGTTAAGGTTTACCCTGCAGGCTTGTTTTTAAAAGTGCCAGCTTCTCAAACTCTATCACAGAGACAGGAAGCAGACTTGGCACCTCAAATAGCACAGGTAAGATAACTTAAGAGAATCTGGCAGGTATGAAATGTAATTGTGACATCACAATTAGAACATCACAGTCAGCAGTAGTAACTGTAGCAATGTGGTTGTGGCTCATTGTAATCAGAGCCCAGACTCATTCATATGGTTTAATACATTTATACATGAGTCCTTCCAGAGCTGTTGAGCACCCGCAGGCTTCCTAAAGCTCTTAGATCAACTCATCTGGGCTTATTGGAAGTCCCAGGGACTAGATATAGACCTAGATATAAACGGTGGTGGGACCGAGCCTTTACAGTTACTGCTCACAAGTTATGGAACAGTTTGCTGCCTAAACTACACTCAGTACCAGGTGTGGTCTCCTTTAAATCAGATTTAAAACTGTATATTTTTAAATTAGCATTTAGCTAATTTGGTTTATTGACACTCGGATTACGGTTCTACTGCTGTGGGTTTTTGCTTCCTTGTATTTTCAGTTGTTATTAGTATTGATTGTGAATCACTTTGGTCAATCTGTTGACTGATGCAAAGTGCCATACAAATAAATGTTGAGTTGATTTATTTCAGCTGCCCAGGTTTACTTTTAATGCTATGAAACTGCTTTGAGTGTATTTTGGAATGATATCCAGCCCTAGTTAAAAGTCAAACTCTTGCAGTTTTTTCCAATCACTGTCACGCTCCTGCCCCTCTTGCTTCCTGTCATGCTTTTATTTTCACAATACTTCCTGTTTTGTTTCACCTCAGTTTTGGCCCTTTTATTTAATCATCATTAGTTCACCTGCTCCTTATTGTTTGCACCTGTTTTTTACTTCTATTTAGGCAGCATCTTCCCACCAGGATGCTGCCAGATTGTTCTAGACCCCAGCTCTGACTCTCCAGCATTTATACCTTGCCTGACTCTCTGTTTCTGACCTTGGATTACCGTTTTTTGACCACCGTGTTTTGTCTATGCCCTCCCAGATTTTTTGACCACCGTGTTTTGTCTATGCCCTCCCAGATTCTGATCGCCTGCAGTGTACCGACCTTCTGATTTTGTCCCCCTTGACCTCGAGTTTGGAATGCCCTGGCTATACCTGTTTACCGGCGCCGACCCTGAACTGTCTTATCGACCTGATTGATATCCTGGACTTTGTGTTAGTTATTTTGCTTACAACAAGTACAGAACTTGTCGCTACCTCGGTTCATCTGGTTTTCTAATTGAGTTCACCACAACCTTTGTTTGGCATCTGTACACGCCAAACCTGACAATTACAATGTTATATGTCAATGGAATTTGCAGTTTTGACGTTTGTCAGTAGAAAATAAAATAATGCACATGTACTAATAGGAACATGGGAATATCAAGCTTTCAGATTCTCAACACAGTTCTACTCCTGTTGCTAAAGGAACATAATTTACAGTTTCTAAAAATATAACATTGTCATTTACCCCAGCTGCTGGAGTGAAACAAGAAATGAAACAGACCGTACTGGTTCCCACATGCCAACAATTACACACCACCATCACACATAGTGGTGAAAAGTGACTGAAACATAAAACTGCTGCATACTCAAACTGTAAAACAGCATACATGGTTGCTAGAGATGATCTCACTTTCATCTTAATTGTAAAGGAGCTTTCATAATTTTTCCTGGTATTATGATATAACGTTCTGCTGTTAACAGAAGGAGAAGCTGCACAATAATAGACAGTATTTATAGTCCAGCTCAGTGACACTGGCAACTGCTAACAAATGTTTTTAGGTGTAAAATGTAAAATAGTGATTTGATCATGTTGATTAGGTCGCATTTCAATCAGGAAAATAAAAAAAAGTGTCAGGCAAATGGCATTTAAACGCCAACAGCAATTGTTTTTTTCTGGGTGGTCTGAAAGGTGGTTTTATTTTAAGGTGGAATTAAAATGTTAATTTGGGGATAGCCACAGAGGGAGCCATGTATTTTCTCTATGTGCATCTATAGTAGAACCAACCTGTGAGGGAGATACATGTATCTGAAATGCATTAAATGCAGCATGAAGAGAGTCAGAGCAGCATACTGTTATTAGCACAATGGACATAAATGCAACAAAATGGACAGACACACCACACACATACACATACTGTAAATAATAGAGGCCCAACAACAGAGCCTAGTGGCACGCCTTTACAGTAAGCATCAAACCATTGTTGTTTAAGCTTATAAACTGCAGTTTGACCCACAGTATTAAAAATTTAAGAAGTCAATAAAAAGAACTTCTGATAACCAGTTAGTTGTGTTTCCTGTTGACATGAAATAAGTTGTGTTTTTTTAAAAATCGTTCTTGTCTTATAAAACAACCATTAAAAATAGGCTGTTGGTTAAATCCCAACCTCCCAGACACCCAGCTCCGCTCTGTTAATAAGACTGTTTACATCTTTACTGTAGCTCCTCTTACCTTTTAAAGGACATTCCTTAGCTGGTCTCTGTATTAAATAGAGATTAATTAAAATAGATAAGAAAAAAAACACTATTTAATAAGGTGACTAGTCTTAGCAGTCACCGTGTGAACAATGAAATGACAAAAAGTGATTGTGAAAACTGCCTTTAAAGCCTATTAGCACGCGACACTGACTTATCTGTAGACCTTTGAGCTGCCCACAGTTTCCCCTGTGCCAACGAAGTAATGCCACTGTCACGCAACCCAGTGCAGATGACTAAAATACTACCGCTGCTTGCTTACTCACACTGCATACTGTAGATGCAGATCTCTCGCTTTCAGTCCTGTTAATGATTTAGTATTTCCTGATATGATGAGAAGCACATTATTCTGCTCAAAATAAACCCAGGCTGGTTTCTATAATACTACAGGTTTTTGTACAATGATCAGTCCTCACGCAAGCTGCCCTCATCTTGGCATTTTGCAAAAGCCCAGGATGACTCATAATATTCAGTATAGGGAACTCAAAGTATTTAGTCTCTGCTACAGAAGGTTTTCAAAGTGCAGTTGATGCCTTTGTAGCACTCTTGACGCAGTACTTACAGATACAGCTGTTTGAGCCAAAGGCCGATGTCGGCATGCTACATCATGACAATGCTAACATGCATATTTTTAGCTGTTATAATATTGACCATGTTCATCATTTTAGTGTAGATTTTAGCACCAAACACAAAGTATGGGAATGTCATTAATTTTGAAGGTATTTGCTCCTAAATCAAAGTATTGGAACAAAATTAAATTCTGACCTGATGCAGATCACGTTCAAAAATAAAGAAGTCAGTTTCAAACATTGTTCTGTAAACACTGAAGGTCCATTAACTAATTTATTTTCAGCTGCTGGAGCATCCAGTGAGATTTAAAACAAACTGACTCAACCTGTTTCAGCTGTGCAGCAGCACAGTGACGAGTGACAATGAGGAGACCGTCCCAAATGAGGCTAACAAAGCAATGACGTCACACAAAGCTCCAGTTACTCCCAAATTAAAATCATATTAATTCAAAGATAAAGTTGTGACCATTCTAGGTGGCTAATGCTACCCAGGCAGTCACAAAAGTTAAGCTGCAAAATTCATTGGCATTGACTTAAAAGTTGCAGAGATGAGGTACAGTGCACATTTTAGTCATGAGGTTTTTTTCTTCTCATCTCAAGAAAATTATTTACTAGTTTTTATTTTTTCCTCACCAGCAATGGATTATGAGTATTACAACACAACAGACTACGATTATTGGAATATAACCAACACAACAGACTACGATTATTGGAATATAACCAACACCACAGATGACCTGACCTCTGGCTGGTGTGAGGCTGGTGAGCAGGAGCTCACCATCAAAATGTTCCAGTCTTGTGTTTTCTGCCTGATCTTCCTGCTGGGCATGGTGGGAAACTGCCTTGTGATTGCCACCTTTGCTCTGTACCGCCGCCTCAAGCTTCGCTCCATGACTGACGTCTTCTTGTTCCACCTGGCGCTGGCGGACCTCCTCCTGCTCCTCACGCTCCCATTACAGGCTGTTGACACTCACCGGGGTTGGATCTTCTCTGGTCCTCTCTGCAAGGCCACACGTGCATGCTATGCTATCAACACCTACAGTGGACTTCTGCTGCTGGCCTGCATCAGCGTTGACCGTTATTTAGTGGTGGCACGAGCCCAGGAGATGCTTCGTCTGCGCTCTCAGATACTAACAGGCGGGAAAGTATCTGCTGTAGGTGTGTGGTTTGCTGCAGTGCTCCTCAGCCTACCTGAAATCCTCTACTCTGGGGTATCATGGTCCGGCAGAGAGGCCAACTGCGTTATGCAGACGAGTGGGATAGCCAAAATGGCCACCTACGGAGCACTCATTGGTGTCTTCTGCTTGTCCTTCTTCATTATGTTGACATGCTATTCTTTGATTGCTGGAGTGCTGCGTGAAGGGAATGCACACCGGCGAGGGAAGCAGTGGCATCGGCAGCGCACCTTGAAGCTGATGGTTGCTCTGGTGTTGGTTTTTCTGGTGTTCCAGCTGCCGTACACTGTGGTGCTGTCTCTTAAAATGGCAGGGCAGTTCTGCGGTCTTCTCGTAGAGTACATCACCTGCACTTTGGCGTACACCCGCTGTTGCCTTAACCCCATCCTGTACGCCCTGGTGGGAGTGCGCTTTCGTAATGATGTGCTGAGGCTCATCCATGATTCAAGGTGCCCAGGTGGGTTGAAACCGGTGCCACAGGCACTGAGCTCCACCTCCGTGCCTGCCTCTTCACCTGCTCTCACCGTGCTCTCAGTTTGCTCTCCAGCAGCCCCTGAACGTAATTACTCCAGCAGTGAGACAGCGTCTCCCACCCACTTTCATTTTCCAGGAGACAAGTAGCCTGATGTCTTATGGAGAGGACTGTAAAGCGAGCAGACCTCTTTGCTTTGTTTATTATGTACATGTACTATAGACGTGCTTTAAAAGATATACAGTATTCAGATATTTTACTTCAGTGAAAGAAGCAGTACCACAGTATAGAAATACTCTGTTACACAGTGGTGGAAGAAGTACTTGGATAGTTAATTAAAAGTAGCAATACCACAGTGAAATAATACTTTGTTACAAGTAAAAATGTTAAGTAAAATTACAAAAGTAATGGCATAAACATATACTTAAAGTGCCAAAAATAAAAGTACTCATTATGCAGAAAGCCACAGTTCATATTAATGTATATAATGTTATTGGATTATAATTATTGGTGTGTTATTGTGTACATCACATTGAATGCTACGGCTGGTAAAGGTGGAACTAATGTTAACTACCTATAGTTTGAAGTACTTTGCATACTGCTGGGTAGCTTGTGATTTTTACACAAAGGATCAATCAAGTCTTGTGATTATACTGTATTTTGTTTTATTAATCTCATTCAGAAAAGTAACTAGTAACTAAAGTTATCAAATAAGTGTAGAGTACAAAGTACAACATTGTTTCTGAAATGTAATGAAGTCGAAGTATGAAGAAAATTAAAATACTCAAGTCCAGATACCTCAAAATTGTACTTAAGTAGAGTACTTGAGTAAATGTACCTAGTTACTGTTCACCTCTGCTGTTACAGATAAAATCCCTACATTCAAAGCTGCAGTTATGTTATAGTACTGAAGTATTGGCATCAGATATACCGATAGCCTATTTAAAGTAGCAAGTATACAGTAATGGCACAGAGTGTCCCATTTCAGAATAGTCATTTCATTGGATTTTAATTATTGATGCACTGATGTGCAGATGGCAAAGGTAGAGCTAGATTAATTACTACATGTACTGCTGGGTATCCAGTGTCGTCCCCGGGATCCGTGTTCTTATCTTAACCTGGTTTATTGTATTATGTATAATTAATGTGGATGTACAAAGTAATCAAACGTATATAGGCCAGTACATATTTAGTTGTATGGTGATGTACTGTAGTTGAACAATGTGTCTTCTGTCTTTGTGGTTTCTGTATCTGTATCTTATCCCCAACCTGATCTGAATTCTAACCTGACCAATAAACCAGACTGCTTTCCATTCTTTGGTGGTTCTTTGACCTACATGTGGTGACAGATCACTTTTGATAGGTTGTGTGTCATGATTAGACTGTAATAATGACGTGAGAATTGTCTTAGTTAAAAAATAGCATTCATGTATTCTCATGGTGGTCAGAACAAATTGAAATTTATTCTGAAATAATTTTTATTCAATAGTATATATGCAATAATAGTATGTATATGTTCTCCACTCACGTGCTTTTGTCAATAAATTTCATCTATATTATTATTAATTTAAAGACTCGTGTTTTTAACCTGTCTTCTGTCTGAAGATTTGCATTTGGATTATTGCATAATTTGAAATTCACTCAAACCCACTACTTCTACAATCAGTGAAACTCGACTTGGCCATGCGTTGCTCTCAAAATGCAAACCAGCATCATGAGCATGTGCTGCCAGTCTTCAGCTTTTCTTTCATGTCTCTGCGTTGGCACGTTTCAGACTACACTGTCTGTCTCAGGACTCCTGTGCAGTTGTGGCCTTTTAATATATCCATATAATTTAAAATCAGCCAACTGGAAGTTGTTAGACCTGTGAGGCAAAAGTTTTGAGGTATTGGTTTTGAAGTATTCTCTTTTACAGAGCGAGCTGTCTTTAAAATAATGTCAGGGTAAACGGCGAGTGGCCTTCATATCTGCATGTAAACAAAAGCAGAAGCCTGACATTAAGCTGTCCCGGTAGAAGCGACATCTGTGCAGCGCCATCCCCAGCTGCACAGGCCTGGTTACTAGTCTGTCCCTGAAGCAGGACTGCTCTAACAACTGTACAACTTAGATCACTGCTCATCACCAGTCATTTTATGATTTTGACAGAGATGACAAAAGAAACTCCACTCACATCCACATGTATGGTACTCGCATACACTTGTTTACACATACATTTTATACTAGACCAGTTTAAGACCTCTAGATCTACACTTTGTAATATTTTCTCTTCATCTGAACAGTGTGTTTTCATAATCGATGAATCTGCAGTCAGAAAATAGTGAACGTTGTCCTTCAGTTTCCCACAGCACAAGGTGACATCTTCAGGTCTCTTGCTGTGTCTGTTGTCTTCACCGTTTGCGGTCGTGCTTAGAAGCAAAAGACTTAAAACAGAATTCTCGACTGTGTGAAACAGCTGAGTCGAGGAATAAGAATAAAAGCTTGCAGGATGTTACTGTACTGGAAATCAAATTGGACATAGTTCAGCACATACATCAGTGGGAAAACAATTTAGTAAAATATAAATGTAATTTCTAGGTGACAGGGTCACACAGTATGAGTTAGAAAACTCATCATACGATTAAGGTAAACTCAATGAATAAAGTTCCTTCACCGAGTGTGTCGCACTGCAGTACCTGGTGTGGCTTATGTCCAATGTGGTGTTGACCAGGTGTGACCAGACACACAGGTATCAGTGTGACACATTATTTATTAACAGCTACTTCCCGCTCCCGGTAAGACTCCAGTCATCCTGCAGCCGAAAGCTCGCTCAATAGCAGTCCTTTAAAATGTCACGTCATCACTGTTACACAACCAACAGTGTGATTGTGGTTAAGTGTGTGATCCGCTTTAGCAGCCACATTACAACTGTGGTTTGTTAGGATGCAGGGAGGGTGATGACGTAGCAGGTCGGTATGAATGAGGCTTCGATCACTAGGGGATGAGCTGCCGGCGTTTGGCTGTTTGTTGCCTCTGGAGGAGGAAGAACACCCGCCGCTGCTTTCACTCTGTAACTCCGGCTTCTCATAATGACTCATGTCCGCTCTAAAGCCTGATAATTCAGATAATGATCATTTCAGTGAAATGTTTATCTAATCCAAGGATTCTTTAGTTAATTACCACAAAAAATATCAACAGTTTCATTTCATAAATCAGAACCAGTGTTCTAGCTCATCTCTCCAGCAGTCAGGGCCAAGCCCACTATTTTCTACTGAAGAGCGCTAGAGACAGGTCACAAATGTACAGTTTCATTGGTAAAAAGGCTCCGTAATTTCCGGAAACAGCTGGACACAGTATTGTTTAGCCAATGTTATTCAAACAGGGGGAAATGCATGTGATGGGGACTAATTTCAGTGATGGAGCAATCCACATGTTTTACGCTAGTGAGTATTTATTGTCAGTGTTTCAAAATAAGATTGTGTGTGTAAATCTGTTTACACAGTCACACTGTGGAGACTTGACATCCTTATGAGACAAAAAGCAAGTCTCCAAAATGTAAATCATAAAATTTTAGAGTGATGACTTGGTTTAAGGTTGTGGTGAGGTCAGAGTTAGCCAAGTAGTGGTTTTGGTTGAGCTTAGGTTAGGGTAGGTCTCCAGGATAAGAATATAAGACAATGTAATGTCCCCCGAAGTGATGGAAACTCAACATGTGTGTTCATGGTAATGAAGGACCGTGTCGCCCGGCGTTGCTCACGGATGTGTTTTGGATGACCAACGAGCACAGTGGCACATGATGTGTAGAATAGAGCTGTGATTAATTGACTGGCTGATAGAACACCAGCTACTTTTATATTTGAATTTTCTGATGTTTTAGACAAACATGGATAAATAGTTTTGGTCTTGTGTTTGTAGGATTTGGTGATATTAAAAACAATAGAAAGTCACCAGATAAATTCGGACTATACTGTAGCTTTCAGTGTGTTGCTGAATGGCTGTGGTCACATGCAGCCTGCACTCAGAGGCTTTAGGACCCAGCGAGCTCCAATGTGTCAGTGCTCAGCTCTGTGCTGAAGTAAAGCCACCACCGCTCCCGTCTCTCTGTCCCTGTGTCGGACAGGCTGAATGGATGTCTGCCGGATGTCCACCTTCCTCTCTAGCCCCTCTGGATATGGAGATCAGAGACTCAGACTCCCAGCAGCAGATGGAGGACATCCAGAGATTACCTACAAGCCCAACTAGGTGTCTCTGACTGAGAGCACTGCAGCTTTGGGAGTAGTTTTCCTGCAGTTTTCTCCTCACCTGTGCAAAGGGAAACAGAAGTGGTACCTTGCCTTGTTAATCGTCATGTCTTGAGTTTTCCTTCCCATTGCAGCCTCATCCTGTGAAGCAGTTACAGGCTCTGGGTCTCTGCTGGGGGACCAAAATAATGACATGTGATTCCTAAGATTGGCTCACAAGTGATGGGAATGCTGGGTAATGAGCTGTTGAATCTGAACCTAGCCACTAAACTCCAAAAGAGTGAAATCTTCTGATTAATTGATTTTATTTCACACTGTCGTCCTGGAACAGGCAACTCATTCATTCAGGATTTTCCTTTAATTTGTCACCCATGTGAACTAAATGATAAGATAAGATGCCACATGCAGCCCTCTGTCATTTGACTACAAATAAGCATTGATTTGCATGAATTTGCCATCTGGAGCTCAGCATGCACATACAGTATGTGATTGTTGAACATCCTGTTTGCAAAATCAGCCTGCAGTCCTCTGTGGTTTTCTACAAGTGTTTAAATCTTTGCTGCAGGGATTTCCTTCAGCCCCTAGAACATTAGTGCGGTCCGATGCTGGCGGTGGGCGATAAGATCCGGCTCACAGTCGGTGATCCCGTTAATCCTCAACCTTCTTCCAAACTTTCCTGTGTCTAAAATATCTTTCTGTTCTGCAGCATTCAGGTTCCCTTTTAGTTGGACAAAGGGGATTGAACCATGAAAAAACTACATACATTGATACTTTTGGCCAAACTGTGTACTTTTAAAACCATGTAACAATACTATGTTTTAGTTATTCACTTTGCAGCACAGTGTGTTTAAACATGTCACATTCTACAGCATGTTACATGCTGTATGTTCTCTTTCCACAAATTAACGCATATTCCATGTTGTTCAGGCTACTGTAGTCTCGTTCTGCATGGACTGAGGTGTTTGCATGTGAGTGCACATCCGTGTTGTAGTGAATTCAGTTTGCGTTGCAGTGGAAGGATTTGTGTGTGTGAAGGTTGTGGGATGGTCGCTGCAATGAGATCATGTGCCAACTAGGTTTTTCTGATCAAGTGTGTGTGCAGCTGTCATCCTGTGTGTCTGTGTGAATGTGCAGCCACAAGCAGGCTTTCGTTCTGCAGTAGTTTATCGGTGTGTTGCATCTAAAGTCAGGCTTCCTCCCCTCCTTGCACTGAACACATTCTGGGTGTTAACGGCGAGCTTTTTGCTACATCACCATTCTATCACACCAAATGTAGATCATGCCTCCCACCACGGCAGCGCCCTCCTCACTAAGTCACCCCCCCACATCTTCTGCTGAGTGTGCATTGCCAACCCCCTGCTCAAAGAGAAAACGGTACTCTGTCTGCATCTAAACCAGCTGGCTGCAGGCTGCCTGCTCTGCCGGTGTGCAGAGGTGGAGGTGGGGGAGGCCATAAACTGTCACTGGTCTCATTCTGCAGTGGCTCAAAGGGACCAGAGGGAGAGAACGCATTAGGCCTCCCTCTGAGGGGTGCATAACCATGTGTGGTTGCATGTGAGCATTCAGTATTTGTGATGCAGGCCGTTGTGTTTCTCTGCGAGCAGCTCATGCCTAAAAGAACAGAAATCTGTACAGTACAATTTGTGACTGATAATGTGAGCGTTCAGAGGCTTCACTCATGTTCAAATTTACAGCACTCTTCCCTGTTTTACATAACACTTTGCATATTTCCCAACAGGGAATGCGACAGTGTGTGGAATTGTACTTCTGTGGATTTGTGTGTTGTATTTATGGACAGAGATGAAGAGCTCTCTGTATCACACAGTACAGTTCAACAGCAGCACAAACGACAGCCTCCAAAATGATCTCACAGTTGAATCGGCACCTCTCTGAGACAACTGGAACCCAAACTGAACATTACCACCCTCACGACAGAGGGTTTACTGACTTAGTTCGAGCATGGTGTTCCTAATAAACTGACTACTGAGCGTAAATTCCTACAGTCCATGGTGATCTACTTGAATTAGTTGTTTTTTGCTGATTAATGCCAATTAATTTTCTTTGGATCAGCTAATTGTTGCAGCTCTGGTTCAATGTACATGTGGCGAAGTGGACTCAGCTCAGACAGGCACGGCCTCGTGGAGGACGGGAGGGAAGGGGAACACTGATTCTGTAGTTTTCACTCACTACTGCAACTGCAGGCTGTTTTCATCACCATGATAATTTTATTGATCCATCTTTTTTGGGATGCTCAGCAGGTTGCACGGCCACGCATCATTCAGCGGCACACAGATGTCTTTGTCCTCCTCAGTCTGCTGCCAGTTTGAGCCTCATGGTTTTGAATCCACAACTGTTCGCAGCATTGCTTTAGGGATTACAGATGTGCGGCATTTATACCATGTAGTTAAAATTAACCTCGTGTCTGATTTACTGTAAAGCCAGTGTGTGGGTCACCGGTTTTAATTTTCAATGCCAATTAAATCAGAACAGTGGAAGCAGAGTTGTCGTCGTGCAGGTTGTCAGGGAGGGTGACAGGAACGGCCGCATGCTTTCACACTCGCTGTGTCTTAGTGGGTATAAAATGGTCCATAAAGGACATACAGCCATCAGCAGGAGATGGAAATTAAACTTGTTAAAATTTGATGACTGGTGCCTCACTGTTTCTGCTTTACTGACTCTGCCCTTCTCTACCAGTGAATCCTGTGATTATCTGACTTGATGCTGATGCACACACCTTGTGTTGAGTGTGTGTAATTGTGTATGTAAAATACAGTGTGTATTCTGTGCAACATGCAGCAGTGTTCTGTGTGGCCGACGTGCCGGCGTGGCTCTGCTTTGCAGATTAAAATGTGATGACTAAGACAAAGGGTCCAAGAAAAACAACAGCATTAGTTGTTTATTCAAAGGCCCGAAACAACCTGTGTAAACTCTGACTCTTGTCTGTCGGGTGTAAAGGCACAAGTTGTGTGACATTGCTGCAACACCGCTGTGATGCTACACTATATTTTTGTACCGTTATCACCATCATCCAGCTACTGTGTTTACTGTTGACGCTGTTTTAAACCACTTCTCAGAAACCTCCAGAGTAAACCCATGTTGTTTTTCTCTTGTGGCCTCCAGCCGACCAGATATAACCGGCTGTTATTGACCCGCCAACTCCGTTCATCAGGCCTGATTCACATCCAGCACACACCACTGCTGATTTACTGTCTGTCTGCAATATGCTGTGCCCTTGTTTCTCAGCATGACACACCTAGTGTCTACACAGTGTGGACAGAAAACAATGCTAGTAGAAAAACATCCAAACTTGAAAGCAAAAGCTGGTTATGTGGTCAAGCTGAGGCTTATCTCTGAGCTCAGGAACAATCAGCAGATCACCTCTAAGTTAGCACTGCTGCACATTCCTCAGCAGACCGAGTCAGCACTGGTTGCTCAAGACGAGCAGGAGGTGTGAGGTCTGGCACAAGGGGAGATGGATAAGATAGGAGGAGGATACAGTATTTGGCCAGTGGGAGATGGCTGGCTGTGCGCTGTCCTTGGCTGGGAGTCTCCTGTCGACTAGCCCAGTTTCGTGTGTGTGTGTGTGTGTGTTTGTGTGTGTGGTGGGCTATAATTAGTTCAGCTCATGGGTCTGTCTGTGCCGAGTCTGTTTATTATGTGGGACAGCACCAGTGCATTAACAGCTGCGTGGTGAGAGGCTTTCATCGTTCCTAGAAACTCGGAGGACAAAACTTTTTCCTCTGGGCGATTTTCAGCCTGATGGTTTTTATCATCCACATAAACTTGATGGTGACCACGTCAGCTCTGACAGTAGGGATGAGTGGTTTGCATGAGGTCTAACCAGAGTGCACCATCAGCTTGTGTTTTCAAAACAAACAAAGAGCCTTTCTGAAATGTGAGTGATTAATTAACTGTTGGGGTGTAATAGGAACATTCACTACTGTGCTTTACTTAGTTTCCTGTTCCCTGACACTTCATATTGATAAATGTTTAAAATAATACTTCTGTGCTTATTTTGAATGCAGGACTTGTGTATATAGTGTGCTGGTACTACAGATTATTTACTCTTTGCTCAGGTGAGGGAGAGGCCAGTGCAGGTGAAAATATCTTTTGACATGAACACTGGGCTTCCATGGGAACTTCTGGCACATTAACTGTGTATTGATACATGAGAAGGTGTATCACTGGCACCAGACTTGTTGTGACAACAGAGCTGCAACAGTAACATAGTCTGCTGATAATGACCAGTGAGGCTACAAAGCAGAATCACTGACCCCTGATTCACAGAGTGACTCAGTCCTGGACTAGTGAGTGAAAGAGGAAGGCCATGACCCTGAGTAATGGTGAAATAATTTACAGTAGAGCTATGAATTATTGAGGAGGGCCCCATGGTGGGGGGGCGTCCAGGGGGCCGTGGGGGGGCCCAGTCTTTCTTATCATATTGTTTCCCAGGCTGTCTGCTTATTCTGAGGTTAACATGAGAGTTTATAGGTACAGACTATAGTATAGGGTTTAGGTTACAGTCCATAGCCTCACCTGACACCTAGTCAAGGTTAGAAGAAGGGTTTTTCCAGCCACCAGTAGTCGTGTCAAACAGCCACGAAGGAGCCCTGGGCAGCTAAAAGCTTGAACCAGCGGCTGCCAGAGTGAAGAGGTGGCGTCTTTTGCACAGAGAGAGTGGGACAAAGAAAGAGCAACAA
>NW_018127947.1:1349131-1350457 GCF_001952655.1 Monopterus albus | reverse complement strand
TGGCACAGTGGTTAGCGCCGTTGCCTCACAGCGAGAAGGTTCCGGGTTTGGGCCCCACCTGGGACCTTTCTGTGTGGAGTTTGCATGCTCTCCCCGTGCTTGTGTGGGTTCTCTCCAGGTACTCCGGCTTCCTCCCACAGTCCAAAGACATGCAGCTTAGGTTGATTGGTGTCTCTAAATTGCCCATAGGAGTGCGTGTGTGTGGTTGTTCGTCTATGTGTTAGCCCTGCGATGGATTGGTGACCTGCCCAGGGTGTACCCCGCCTTCGCCCGATTGCCGGCCGGGATTGGCTCCGGCCCCCCTGTGACCCCATTCAGGGACTAAGCGGTAGAAAATGAATGAAAGCTAAGGCTAGCTTCAGACTGGAGGCCGCGTTTTCTACGGTTTGTCCCAACCAGGCATCTGTAGTTCACGTCGTTATTGTCCAGTTATACTGTCATGGGTCAAGTGTTCATCAGAGTGATGGCCCAGGGGAAGATGGCCTACATTTGAAAATCGCTGACAAAAGGGGGGATTTCAGTTGCATTTTAAAATAGGTTTGGTTTATTGTACACGTTCTGTAAGGCAGACCTGCTGTTTTAACTCAAAAGGCTTTTTTCCTTATCTTCCCACGTCCAAAACACGATGAATCTTCCTCCAGACAAGGTGAAGATCCTCAGCCAGTATGACAGCGAGAAGAAGTGGGAGCTGATCTGCGACCAGGTGACTCTGCTTTCCATGTTTTGACGTTTTCCACGAGCACATACACTCTGTTGCCCTGAAAGGTTTTTGGAAAATAAGATTATTAATGCACCATGTTCTATGGGCAGTAGACATCTGAGCTGTGCTTAATCACATAAAAAAGTTCTTCCCTGTAGCTGTTACTGCCTTTTCCCTCGACAGTTTTCAGAAACTGACAAAATAGATTGTTCAGTCAAAGGTCTTGATGGGACTGGTGTAGCTAAACTGTGTGAATACAATGGCTGCATCAGAGTAGAATCATTTTTGGAAGCTTGATGATCTGAAATTCATTTGCATATAAGCCGCTGTGTAATCAAGCTGTCTGTGTGAAACTCTGCCTGAGCTCTGCCTCCTGGTCCCCCGTTCCTCTCACTGCAGTACAGCAATGAAATATAATTAGAGGGCTGTGTGTGTGTGCGTGTGTGCATTTCTCTGTATCTGCAGGAGCGCTTTCAAGTGAAGAATCCACCATCCGCATATTTGGAGAAGCTGAAGAGTTTTCTGGATCACGGCGGAGTCGGTCGAAAGGTAAAACCATCGTCTCGGTTTGAACCTGACTCTGATCACCAGTGGATTAAACAGCTGTCGACACCATCAGGATTCCT
>NW_018127947.1:1348343-1349117 GCF_001952655.1 Monopterus albus | reverse complement strand
TCAGACTTAAGCTGGACCTTTATGTTCAGGCATAGTTAGCCTATTTCCATTAGTTGCTGTAGTAATGACAGCGGCTGCACTACCAGGGCTTGTGAGCAGAAGGTTTGTGGTTCAGCCCCGAACTGGCAGGATTAAATCATTAATGCCAGTGTGCTAACCAGTGTTGTAACCAAAGCAGATACAGTGGAGGAGGAGGATACACTTCCCCCTACAGTCAGAATACAGTGACCACATATTCTGTCAACACTAACTAGACTCTAGAGTCTGACCTGACCGTTTATCGATGATTGATTTTACTATTATATTTACAGTATCTGTATATCTTAAAGGTTTGGACAGGTAGATAATGTTGAAGAAACAACTGATTTCTTTATCTGAACCGCTTTTAATATGTAGAGACTCTGACTCGGTTCTTGGCAGAGATTTATTTAAAAGTAATATTAAGGCAAAGGTGCTCTCTGTGCAGTGGGGAGTGAAACGTGTCCTATGTTTTGATGCTGGAAAGCACCAGCTGAGTTATCATTTCTGTAGACAAAGTTATGGCACATGGCCTCCCTTAGTGATTTACCGAGCTACATATAAAAACATGCCATTCTTTTGGACCATCCCTCCAAATTGCTATTTTTTTTATAATGCTGTCAATTTCAACATCTTACTTCATAATTTAGCAGCCAAGTCAATCTGAAAAAATCAACTGGACTAGATTTCTAGGTCGAAGACGTTTCACCTCTCATCCAAGAGGCTTCATCAGTTCTGACTGACTGGTGTTGAACC
>NW_018127947.1:1338852-1341030 GCF_001952655.1 Monopterus albus | reverse complement strand
GAGGTCAGACACGGAGAATCAGGCAAGATAAGAATGCTGGAAAGTCAGAGCTGGGGTCTAGAACAATCTGGCAGCGTCCTCCCACAGGACGCTGCCTAAAAGGAGACAAAAAACAGGTGCAAACAATAAGGAACAGGTGAACTAATGATGATTAAATAAAAGGGCCAAAACTGAGGTGAAACAAAACAGGAAGTGATGTGAAAATAAAAGCCTGACCGGAAACAGCGGAACCGAATCATGACACTTAAATGATTTTAGCATATGGCTGCAATATAACAAAGAGTGAAAAATTTAAGGGGGTCTGAATACTTTCCGTACCCACTGTACATGCGTTACTTATTAGGTTTTTGTAGTTGATACTGTGGTTTCCCCTCTCACTGTAGTATCTATATTTGTCTATCTATATTATGTGCAAAGGTCTATAAGAATCAGTTTTGGGAGTAAAATTAACCCAAAACAAAACAAAATAAAACAACAAGCTGTTACATCTATTGTGCAGTTGTTTGGTCCCTTCCTCTTGTTGCTGCTCTTTGTCTTTGCACTGTGAAGCCTCATTTCTTATTGATGTGAATGAATCTTTAGTGCTATGATTCAGTATGAACCAGGAATGTGTTTGCGTGGTTGTACGTACGTTTGTATGTACATTTACCGCCATTCTGAACATGCCGTTTGTAGCTGAACCAGTTCGTCGTTGTGCTAAGTAACAAAACACAATACAGAAGTTGAAAAATACATGAATCATGCGAGTATCCAGCCTGTGCCCTGAAATCTGGATCATTCCTCATTAACCCCACCCAGCACTGAAATCTATATAGTGGTTTTAAAAATACTTTACAGATGTAAACCTGTAACTTACATGAAAGCTAAAAACATGATGTGTTAAATGATCAAATGAGCACAGAGAACATCTGTGTAACCATGCAGTAATAGGAAGTTTTTCTTTTTACCGAGGCAATTAATTATACCCCGAGATCTTGTGTGTTTACTGCCTGGTGTGTTGTCAGTTTAAGAGACGTGTGCAGGAGTCCACGCAGGTCCTAAGAGAGCTGGAGATCTCCCTGAGGACCAATCACATCGGGTGAGTCTCACTTTAAGTCCCACTTGGGAAAGAAAAACTATGTCTACTTCAAACTGTTGTTAAATCACAGCAGAATAATAATCCCGCCAACCTAAACCTGTTTGTGTAATTACGGAACAGTGTAGTTGAAAATATTCACTGATGTTCAAACAAAGTTGTTTAACTGAAGCATTGTAGATTGTGAAGGAAATCTGTTTTTTAAATCTGGGTAATTTTGAAACTGTTACTGTTATTGAAAGTGTACTATTTACTGCTACTTTCTGCTTCTAGCTGGGCTCAGGAGTTCCTCAGCAATGAAAACCAAGGCTTAAATGTTCTGGTGGATTATCTGTCCTTTGCCCATAGCGCTGCCACGTAGGTATCTGACTAAAATTTTACACTTCTGGAACAGTCAGGGCTCAAATATGTATCTTATCTCCTTCACACAACCACTTTCTGTCACCGTATCATGAAATCTCATGAATTCCACCACGGGCTACATCTGTATGAGGGTGAACTCTGTTTCTTCCCACATGAACTCACAGGTATGATGCGGACGCTGCGGACAGTGACTCGCTGCCCACAAACAAAGGCAGACCTATGGACAAGTCAGTGGAGGATCTGAGCAGAAGTGCCAGCAGCTCACCT
The DNA here is from genome assembly GCF_001952655.1 of Monopterus albus. Taxonomy (NCBI): domain Eukaryota; kingdom Metazoa; phylum Chordata; class Actinopteri; order Synbranchiformes; family Synbranchidae; genus Monopterus; species Monopterus albus. The sequence continues at coordinate 1,339,325 of NW_018127947.1, read as the reverse complement.
TCTCACAGTGCCTCGAAGAGCAGCAAGTCCTTCACGGGCAGGTGAGGACACTGCCAGTGTGGAGCCACTGAGAGGGTGAGCCCAGGTGTCCACATACTTTTGGACAGTTAAAAAGACAGTAGGTTGCACTCGGAGAAGTTTGTCTTCTGATCATAATCCCTTTATAAACTATACTGTGCATGAGAAAATGTGATTGCAATGTAGCGTAAATATGGGACATTTGGTGCCGATGTGGGGACATCACATACAGTATGTTTACACTGTTCCACAGAAACAGAGGACTGTGTTTATACACAGCTTAAGTTCACACCCAGACGTCGTGTCTGACAAGTGTGGTGCAGTTCGTTTTATATTGAAAGAGAAGACTAATAAGAGAATATATATTTCTCAATACGAAATTTATTATGCATTAACGTATCAAAATTAGCATGTATACATGGATCTTCACTGTTTAGGATAAAACAGAAAAGACT
>NW_018127947.1:1327379-1331235 GCF_001952655.1 Monopterus albus | reverse complement strand
GTGTGTAACAATATTTGTATGAAAAGGTACTACTATCTAATAGGTCCAAAACAGTTGGGGAGGAGCCGTGGTTTAGACTTAACTCTCCCGTTATTGATCCTTCAGTCCGTCCGTCCTCTCTGCTCCAATCATCGTGGACAGCGCCCTAGAAAGGAGGAATACCTGTACTACTTTAATTCCTACATACACACTCACGTCTTCCTTTGTTTTCACTTAATTAAAACTGTTTTACCTGGGTGTGTGTGTGCATAACTGTTCTCCCTTTGAAGCTTTCTCATCTACGTCTAATCTATTTTAATAAACTTGGAGCCTTACCGTACCAAGACTCCTTTGGGTCCACCAGTCCAGAGGAGCGATACGTAACTATGAGCTCCCTTAGTTTCAGCCATAAATCTAATGAAATTCAGTAATTTAGTGGACAAGACTTATGATGTTGCATTAGTGTTTCTGTGACTCACACAGCAGATATTTGACCAGTAGTTAAGTGAACTCATAAAGTGATATTCATAATTATATAAGCATATCTGTGACATATAAGTATGTAAACTTATGTGTGTTATAAAATAAAACCATTCTTAAGTGCATAAAATAAAAATCACCCTAACACAAGTCGCTTTCGATCTCCCTCGACAGATGACGTGGATTACGGCTGCTTGCATGTGAATCAGGTTGAATCAGTACAGAAGCAGACTCTCACATATGCACCAATTTGTGCCTCATTTCGCTCGTGCATGAACAAAAGAGGTGGTTCTCAGACAACATTCACATACAGAGCTGTATTTAACCCTTTATGTAAATGGGGTTCGTTTTTTTTTTTCAGTCTTTAAGTTATAACAAAGTACACGACTGAGTACTTAAAGGCATGTACCTCGGGCCTGATAAATGTTTAATATTGTGTACATTTTAGTGCGTGTGTAGTGACAACAAAGCCGTAACCACTTCATCTCTCACCGGGCAGATTCAACTCTCTCCAAAACAGGAAAGCCCAGAGGGGTTCACGTGTCCTGGGCCAGAAAGATGACGTCCACCTCTGCATCATGTGCTTACGTGCCATCATGAACTATCAGGTGTTTAAAACCAGCCATCATGTAGTTTCTTTAATCTTGGTTTCATCATGATCTATGATGTCTTTGTAATATTTGACAGACTGGTGTGGAAGCCCATTTCTGCCAGGAAAAGAAAAATTGATGGAATCTTATGAATGAAAGAAAGAAAGTTGGATACAAATCTAAATTGATTATATTGATTTGGTTCGAGATGCAGAGTCAAATCGTTGTCCTTTATGTTTTTCACAGAGTAAATGTCAACATTTGCTATAAGTAAGTCAAAATTTTGAGAGCTTTGATTTTTATATTTTATACTGTATTTAGTTTTTTCCAGGCAGAAATCGATTCCCATAGCTTGAACTAACTGAGGAGGTTAACAAAATGGTCACATGGTGACTGGCAGTTTATGATGTTTGTGTGCATGTTGTCAGTCTGGGTTCAACCTGGTGATGAAGCATCCCTGCTGTGTCAACGAGATCACACTCAGCCTCAACAACAGAAACCCAAGGTCAGTGTCTGAGCTTGTCACACACAGTCCTGTGATGTCATGATGTAACTGGTTGGGTTACACTGATGATACATATGATACCAATAGATAGATCAATACAAAACAAAAATGCTCAAAAAACCAAGACTAACCAAATATGTTGCGTGTCAGGACCAAGGCGCTGGTGCTGGAGCTGTTGGCTGCTGTATGCTTGGTGAGGGGAGGCCACGACATCATCCTCTCTGCCTTTGACAACTTTAAAGAGGTACAATGGGTCTCCGGAGTCACACAGCCCTTTGAGCTCCACCCGGCCGCACGCTACTCGCGAAACATTAAGACAATACAGAGCGAGCTGGGCTTACATACTGTAATCAAAGTCAAAAGCCAAACACAGGAAAGTGGGACCACACTCCCACAGCACAGTGCACTGCCTTACTTTAAAAATATAACTATGTGTAACCAAGGAGGCCAACGTGCTCAGAGCTCAAGCAGCTGTTCAAGAAGACTGCCTGAGGGGTGGAGAGGAGAGGAGAGCAGGAGGGGAGGGGAAAGAAACTCACAGCATCATGGGGCCCCCCAGCAGCGTAGGCCTATAGCAGCATAACTAAGGGAAGGCTCAGGGTCACCTGATCCAGCCCTGACTATAAGCTTTATGAAAAAGGAAAGTCTAATCTTAAAGGTAGGGTATATGTCGCCATTGTCCAAGGTCACTGTTTCCACTTTACGCCTTTGAGATGACCGTGACTACAAGCACCAGCAGGACTGACTGAGCCCACATTCGGGTTTTATTTTTAACTGGTCTTAAGCTTAACATAGAAGTGGTATCGATGTAACAGCACCCACATTCCAGTCCGTTCTCCTCCGGCCTCCGCCCGCTCTGTCCAGTCGTCCCCCCAACAGACCAAACTGACTGAAGAGGCATAAATATGGGAAACACTTGTTGAGCTCCTCTTGACCTCTGCTCGGCCTCTTCTCATCTCTGCCTGAGGAAGCAGCAGCTGTTGCTAACGGATCGGCTCGTGTGGCTGCAGCAACGCAGACAGGCAGCAGCATGAACCTGAAATAGGATGTTAGAAACAACAAGGAGGAGGTGCAGTGTAATGGCAAGTGTTCATATTGGCGTGTGGGTTCAGATCTTTACCTAATAGAAAATGTAGTACATCACCAGACTTTTCCTTTCATGTGTACATACCCAGGTGTCTGGCGGCGGTGGCCCTCGCCTCGCCTGGCTGACCAGAGCGACATCAGTTAACCACTGTGGCGACTCGAGTATCACAGTGAGTGGCACTTGTTTTGGTGCCGCAGCAACGCTGGCGTGTCTGTGGGCTTGATGGAGAGGGCGACAGAGCAGAGCCAGGAGCCGGCTTATGTGGCCCTGAGGAGCTGAATGTGGGCCTTGTTTTGGGTTGTGCAGGCTGTCGCTTTGGCGTGCTGCGTTATTTAGCAGACATGAGTGAGCAAAAAGATGGTGCAGGATGGCAAACTGGGAAGGGTCGCTGCTTATGGACAAGACCAGTAATCTGCTGAGCTGTTGACGAAGAAAACACAAGTATAATGTAGCTGTGTCTCCCCAAAGCAAACACACACTCTGCTGCAGGGAAAACACTGAAGCATCGTTTCTGTAACGGGCTGTCGCAGCTGTGCAAGCACTGGTTTTATTACTGCCATAACTGATGTTTGTTCCTGAACTGGGCTGAACCTGAAACTTAATCCACAAGCAGAGTCCACACAGAAAGCAGCCGTGTGACTCTCAGGACGGTGCTGTGTTTTCTTACAGGTCGTTAAACACCGCATGGTTCACATAATGTAGATGGCTGTGTTGGCATCAGCTTCATGTGCGCACACTGCCCCCATGTGTGTACATACAGAGATGGCAACACGTTTATCAATCCCTCCGTCAGAAGCACGTCCCTGTGGGCTTCACCTAGATTTAACTAACAAACCATTAATGCTAATAACCTGCTGTGGTCTGCCTAATATAAACTGTTGTTGTTTTTCAGGTGTGTGGAGAGAAAAGTCGCTTTGAGAAGCTCATGGAGTTTTTCCGCAACGAAGACAGCAACATCGACTTCATGGTACTGTAATGCTGAGCCTGTGTCCAGATACAGTATATGCAGAGGAAATTACACTATGTGGCCAAAAGTAAATGGACACATAACCATTATACCCATATGTGATTGCTGAACACAGTCTGTGGACATAACAGCCTCTGCTCTTTTGGTTTCAGACTTTGTACTGAGGTTTGGAGCCAGGCTGCTGATGTAGTCAGACAGTAATTTGCTTCCCATTTGTGTGGCCAGGGCAGAGATACATTTGCATGTTC
>NW_018127947.1:1304021-1327317 GCF_001952655.1 Monopterus albus | reverse complement strand
TATGTACACGCGGCTGGGGGTTAGGAACCAACAGTACAGTACAGGCAAACACATGTGTCCACATATTTTTGGCCATGTAGTGTATTTATTCTGGAGTAAATAAGGGGGCCTCTCACAATGTCACATGAGTCAGTGTCACTCTGAGGACTAGGTTGGAAAAGCAAACAGCCTGTGCTCTGTCTGTCCACCAGGTGGCCTGCATGCAGTTCATCAACATTGTGGTGCACTCGGTGGAAAACATGAACTTCAGGGTCCACCTGCAGTACGAGTTCACGCAACACGGGCTGGATGACTACCTGGAGGTGACCCTACAGCCTGACCTCTATCAGGAGAATTTTTTATGCAGCTTTGGTTCAGTAAACACTTTGAAACAACACAGTTGTTGCATTTAAGTTGCAAATTAATGCTACACAAAATGTAGCATTAATTTTGTGCATTTGTAATGTGTTAGTGGGGTTGTGTCTGTGTGTCTGTGTAGAAGCTGAAGTGCACGGAGAGCGACAGGCTGCTGGTGCAGATTCAGGCCTATCTGGACAATGTGTTTGATGTGGGAGCTTTGCTGGAGGATGCAGAGACCAAGAACACTCTGCTGGAGCAGATGGAGGAGCTGGAGGAGCACAACACACAGGTGGATATGCTGTACACACAAGGACACAGATATAACACGCATTGTTTTCAAATGCAACTCTCTGATTTTGCATAAACTGAGTGTAAGAATGAACAGGAATGAAGGAATGAAGTTACAGAGGCACAAACATGGTAGAGAAATGTTTTGGCTTGGCTTTTTTTTTACTTTTTGGGGAAGGAAAAAACATCAGTCACACGTGATAATATGGGTCTTTAGAAAAGAACATTTCACTTGTGTGTGCTAGCCTGCTGTGAAATGACAAGCAGCTGTTGCAGCGTGTGGAATTCTAAAATGCTTGGTACAGTCAGAATCAGGACAGACGGAGCTTTCAAACAGGGTTTCATTTGTTGAGGTTGTGGGCAGATCAAGTCCAGTTCAGACCCAAAGACACCTGAAATAGTGCGCCCTAGGTGACAGCATCCCAAGGGTGCAACGATCTATTTCACCAGGTTTCATCACACAGTGTCTGAATGAAACGTATGCATGTGTGTGTGTGTGTGCCAGCTGAGCAGCAGGCTTCAGGAGAGCGAGCGCGAGGCGATGGAGAAAGTCTCCGAGCTGGAGAAGAAGCTCATTCAGAGCACAAAGGAAGTGGAACTCCTGAAGGTAAAGTCCATGTTCTCCTCTTTACACCTTCACATCTTTTTGTGATGTTACTGCTCCTCCCCATGTCTGTCACAGGAGAGTCTACGTGAGTATTGCTCTAAGGTGACTCTGCTGCAGCAGCGAGAGCGAGAGAGAGACCTCGGAAAGAGAGAGAAAGAGAGACGAGGACAGATCCACACAGGCCCTGAGGGAGCTGGAGCTCAAGGTTCAGGCTCTGGCGGAGCAGGGGCTCGTCCGCATGGAGCGCTCTTCATCAGGACACCTAGACATTCAGGTGGTCCCCATCATCCAGAACGTGACGCAGAAAGGTCAGATCTGGTCACTCGTCACACTTTTCTACTGATGAATGTTGTCAGGACAAAACAAACCTTACTGCGTTATACAAACAGACACGCCCACACTGCAGCCATCCCAGCTTCTGTAAGCCCTAAAATCTTATTAATGAAGCAGTAACCTAAAAAATCACCACTGCTACATGTATCAGACGCCTTGGAGTCAGTGATAGAGATCACGTGGCTCCTGGAAAAACTGACTCAGTATTTCCACAGAGATGTTGATACTTTTGATTGACAGTGAACTGGAGCCAGCATCCAGTGGCCATCAGCGGTGCTGCACCACAGCACAACTCCCCCCACATTGGCTTTCCCACTAAAGTCTCCTCCTTATCGTTCACTGTTCCCCTGGCAGGTGGTGGTGATGACTGTCAGGCCCCGCCCACGTCCTCAGGTTCTCTGCCTCATCTCTCTGAAGGCCCTGTGCGGTCGGCGACGGCACAAGCCCCTCCACCTCCCCCGCCTCCTCCTCTAGGCTTATCTAAAGCTCCTCCTCCTCCACCTACAGCTCCACCCCCACTGCTGCCTCCGGCAGGTGGGACAGCCCTTCTGTTGGTGAGCTCAGGTGAGTCCCCAGAGAAGGTGGAGCACGAACACTTCAGTGCAACGGGTGTTAATTTTAGAAGCACTTTTATGCAACTTAAATTTCGAAGCTGTCGCATTGTGCTACGACAAAGTGTATCTAAATGGCTAGTTGTTCCCAGTGGACAGGTGAAGGCGTGTGGTTTAAGTCCCACTTATTCATTTGTTGCACTGTTTAATAATATTTCACCTCATTTTACTTAACTCTTGGTTTTTGTTTTTTTGTATAGCAGAAAGCTGTCAGCTATCCAAAACAATTTGTGACCTTTGTAACACAAAACAACCCAACAACTCAGTCTGTGAGCGTTCAGCAGTTCAGAGATGTGACTCTCCAGTATCAGATGAATTATTTTAATTTTACATTATCACAGGAATAAAAACAGATTATAATATAACATGTCCTTATTTGCCACCAAAGTAATCACCAGGCTCTTCTGTCCAATAGCCTTTGGTATCTTTGTTTCAGAATCAAAAACCTGTTTCACCCAGTATTTAACATCAGTCATAATGAGTCACAGTTGTCTCAGAACATTTTCCCTCTGTCTCCCAGGTTGGAAACAGAAGAAGCCCGTTAAGACCAAATACCACCTGCCGCTGTTCAACTGGCAGGCCCTGAAGTCCAGCCAGGTGGCAGGAACCATCTTCAGCGAGCTGGATGACGAGCGCGTCTTAGAGGTGTGAGCACGTTTATGTCCCGTCCTTCTGTTGTGTCTGTATTTGTCTCCATCTCAGGTTTCACTACGTGCACGGTGCCTGTTTGTCTTTCCTTGTAGATCTGCTTTGCCTCATAGTCGAGTCACTCGTCAAACTTATTTGTATATTTATCTTACTTTTTAACACGGCTTGTTTTTTATTGGTTAAACCCCTCCCTTCTGCACCGATCTGGTCCGTCATGAAATTTAAATCAGGAGCTCGTATCTAGAGAATGTCAACTGTTCCTTTTATCACTCCAGTGTAAATCAGACTGTATGGCTACAGACACATCTGCTGCTCATTTGAAAACTGGTTTAAGGACCTCTCGAAGCTTCTGAAAAAGGGCCCCGCTTCATTACATTTAAATATAGTTATCAGGAGCCGAGAGATTTTTCGGCCCAGCAACATGTTGTCAAACATGGATAAATGACCTGCTGTCCCGGTGGTGGATCACATTACACAGTGAGAGTCTTTGAATGTTGCAGTGACCCAGAGTTGGTCATACAGTATGTTTGCAATATTCTTGCTGTGAAATTCATCAGTTTTAGTTCAGTCTCTGCACCTTTCTCTTCATGTGACCAGGAGGTAAACATGGCTGCTTTTGAGGAGCAGTTCAAAACCAAGGCCCAGTCCGCCCCTCTAGACCTGGGTACCCTCAAGATGAAACTGGCCCACAAAACCCCCAGTAAGGTGTCTCTAATGGAGGCCAACAGGGCCAAAAACCTGGCTATCACCCTGCGCAAGGAAGGAATGGCTGCGTCTGATATCTGCTGTGCCATCGAGACGTATGTTCATAACATCTGAATAATGTGCCTATAAAACTTCATAATGTTATGCATCCCCTCCAGAACAGTGAGGTCTCTCCCTCTCCACAGGTACAACCAGAAAGCTCTGAGTCTGGACTTTCTCCAGCTCCTGGAGCGCTTCATCCCCACGGAGTATGAAATGAAGCTCATCCACAACTACGAGTGTGACGGCCGGCCCCTAGACGAGCTCACTGAGGAGGACCGCTTCATGGTGCGCTTCAGTAAGATCCCGCGGCTTTCCCAGCGCATCAGCACGCTCTCCTTCATGGGCAGTTTCCCTGAGAGCATCCAGCTAATACAGCCTGTGAGTTCACGGGGGTAGGGATATAGTGGGATAATCTATCTTGAACCTGTATTTTAGGAAAGACGGCGAAGGAGACCAGGAAGCAGCCAGTCCGCCTGTGTAGATCACAGGACTTTAACCTCTATTTGTTTACATTAAATGTGTCCATTATAGCCACTAGCGCTGATGATCTGCAGTGTACACATGGATGTACAGACAACCATCAGTGGATTAATCTCACAGGTGTAACATATACAGCTGTGATATATCTGAGAAACAGTTTGAACCGATGTTCTTTCAGCAACTGAACGCCATCATCGCTGCCTCCATGTCGATCAGATCTTCAAGCAAACTGAAGAAAATCCTTGAGGTGAGTGCTTTTTTATTTTCTTAGGAATAACCTGCAGTGGAACAGTCGCTGCACTACACTGGATACTGGATGTTAACTGCAAAGACTTGAACACCAGAAATCTGAGTGCAGAAAATGAGTTGTCAGTTCAGTTACAACTGCATCACACTTCAAATCCTCATATTCAGCCTCTGCTTGTGCTTTGCTGTACGTTTTAAACAGAACTGAATGATGACAATATCAGTGTCTCTTCTTTTGTCACCTTGTTACTAAATGATTTGACTGTTGCACATTTAATACTGACTAGTTTCTGACTCTGTCTGTGGGGTAAAGATCATCTTAGCGTTTGGAAACTACATGAACAGCAGCAAGCGAGGGGCGGTGTATGGCTTCCGCCTGCAGAGCTTAGACCTGGTGAGTCAGAGCCTTTCAAATTGTATCAAAGCTTCCCTTGATTTTCTGTACAACTACAAACAGGTGTCGCTTTCTGAGAAGTATTGTTCCTAATGTCATCTGTCGGTCATCGTTCTCGGCTTATTATCCCAAGCTGCTGGACACCAAGTCCACAGACCGTAAGCAGACGCTGCTGCACTTCATCGTCAATGTCATCCAGGAGAAATACCCCGAGGCCCAGGCCTTCTACACGGAGCTGCACTTCCTGGACAAGGCAGCGCTGGGTAAGCTCTGCACACTACACTCAAGTGTTACTGGTTTAGTTTTCATATTCGTCACCTGGGTAAAAATAGTGAGTCTGTGGGTCGGACAGCTGTCTTTATTCACTAGTGATATTTCTTTCATTGTTATTTTTCTTTTGAATTAGTTTCATAAATATTATTTTATTCAGGGAGAATCTGCTTAACAAAGCCCCAAGATTATCAGTAGTTTCAGCTCTAAAAGGCAATTAAGACACTGAACCACACTTGTGCAGATATAAATGTGTCAGCTCTAATGAGAAGTTTTAACAGTAGGACTCACTTTATTCTGAATGTTGGCCTTTGTGCAGGCTCTCTTTCCTTTTGTCCCCGACATCCCAGTGTCACCCGCATTGAAGCCACATAATCCAATTACCTCGCTGCCAGGCAGCGGTGGGAATGTTAAGATGAAGCCCTCATGACATTTTGACTGACAGTTCCCCATCTTCTCTCCTTCCTCTAGTTTCCCTTGACAGTATTGTGCAGGATGTGCACGCTCTGGAGTGCAGTATGGAGGTGACCAGGAGGGAGTTCTCTGTCGAAAAACACAATCCCGTGCTGCAGACGTTTCTCAGCAGCAACACAGAGCTGCTCAACTCTCTCCTAGCTGATGGAAAAACAGCCCAGGTCAGCTTTAACTCCACAGCATCATCCTTGAGCCCAGGTCAGCTTTAACTCCACAGCACCATCCTTGTTAATTGTGTTTTTACTGATTTCTAGTATTCACCCATTTGTTTTGGGTCAGGTGAAGCAAAATTTTTTTCCTGTTGTACAGGATGTGTACGAGTCTGTTGTGGAGTACTTCGGCGAGAACTCTAAAACCACTCCGCCATCCATGTTCTTCCCTGTTTTTGTCAGATTCATCAAGGTGTACAAGGTGAGATAACCCCTACTGTGTTTCCTGGAATAAGTGACCAGCCAGTGCAGACACATGCTCCGCTGAAAGCAGCAGCAGCTAGTGAGCTCACGTCTGCACCTCTGGTGTTCAGTACAACATTAAGACACTTGTGTTGTCTCTGACAGCAAGCAGAGCAGGAGAACGAGCAGAGGAGGAAACATACCCTCAACTGTGAAGCTCCGCCCATCCCACCTAAACATGAACTCATGGGGAACAAGGTAACGTCTTTGTTTAATGGTAAATATAAAGGCAGCAAAAGTTAACAGGTGAGCTTTAGCTGTCGATAGCTACACACAAGCTTCTGTTAAGGCTGCACGTTAAATCACTTTGTGAGTGATTTAGATCCCCGCGCCATCTCAGCCTCACATGACAGTGATTGTGTTTGCATTAACAGGGAGACACCTTGCATCAAACAAAGTTTAGCAGGAGTGTGTTACATGATGTGATGAACTGTAGACAGGAAGAGAAGACTGGCTCAAAAACAAATCCAACATGTCTGACATGGTGAGAGATAGTCTGTGCCCTCCTGCAGCTGTTTTGCAAATGCTGCACTGCCTGCCCTGTTCACCTAGTGCTGAACAGCAGTTCAGGCAGAAATAAATCACTTTATGGTTACTGGTTGATGCAGCTTAGTGAGGAAAAGCAAGTGCTTAGTTTGATGCAAGGGATCTCCCTGTTAATTCAAACATGGCAGAATCATCATCACGTGAGACTGAGATCACACAGGGATCTAAATCACGCTCACAAAATTTCCCATGCAACCCTAGCTTCTGTATGTTGGGGGATTGTTTGTTGTAACTGTGGACATCACTTCTATCAATTGTGGTAATTAATTTTATTCAAGTGACTGATGTGATGTGGAAACACTGCAGCACTAGCAGTCAGATTGTCAACAAGGCAACGTTTATTATAGTAGACGAGCTGGCTGTGTATCTTTTTTCTTCTCCCCTCCCAACACGCTGGACCATGTTTGCTGTTCCAGGGGTCCAGGCTGCTACAGATGGATCTGATTGCAGAGCTGAAGAAGCGGCAGGTGTCTCCTCTGGTGAGGGAGGGGAAGGACGGAGCCATTGAGGACATCATCACTGGTACATCTATAATACAGGGGCACACACACTGTTGGATCATAACTATCGACTTTGGGTTAACCTGCTGTATTTCTGCTAACAGTGGGTATGGGGACTCTATAGCTAGTGCTAATTTTGCTGTCACTACCTCTGTTGCAGAGATTCAGGGAAACAAAGTGCATTACCGGGGGCAACTGGTTAGCCTTAGCCTCAGAGCTTGTCCGTGCAAATTCTCAGTCATCCAGGTAGTGGTACGCTGAAAAGACGTAGAAGAAATCATCTGGACATAGTTTTAGGTAGACATTTCACCTCTCCTCCAAGAGCCTTCATCAGTTCTGTATGACTGGTGGTGAGCAGGAGGTATTTATCCCACTGGGTGGTGTTTCAGTCCGTCGGTGGCCAACAATGCCCTCTGACTGAGACGTTAGGGTCTGGTATCAGTGAGTGTTACCTGTCTTCATATAATGCACTTTGTTTCCAGAGGTAGTGATAGCACTAGTATCACCATAGAGACAGAGCGCAATGTGTCATACTCTGAAAACCACGCCCACCGGGGGGGGGGGACTCGGGACTCCACTTACTTTGTATCACGTTAAGGTGTTTCTTTGATAATTTGGTCTGAAGAATGCACAGAAGCTGCTGCGCGCCAGGATGCACTACCAACACAGCAAAGAACCCAGAATTTTAAAAGCTGCTGAATGAAAACAAACCTTTAAGCAAACAAAGTGGATAAGCTGTGAGGCATTAGCAGGAAGAACGGGAAAACTGATCTTGCTGGGTATGTTTCCAGGTGCCTTAGCTCACAGTAGCTTGCTAACACATAGCATGAGGGGAGGAACATTAGCATTACAATTTATTTCCTAACAGAGCCAGGTCTAGGTGATGACGGGACAAGCTAGCTGTTAGAATGTTAGCAAGCTACTGTAATCCACTAAGTCAATTTGACATATAACACAAGCTGCATACTGTCAAAATGTTTGACAGAAATACAGCAACCTGAACTGACAGTGATAAATGCTTGCAGTACATGAAGGCATAGCGAGTGTCAGGATCCCAGTTGCTCTTCTTAAAGCTGTAACTCTGGGTTCTTTGACTTGTCAGTAGAGCAGCAGCTTTTAGACATTTTTTTGTAAAATGACTCAATCAATTCAAAGTCAATGGAGCAAGATGAATTGTTTTCCGCCCCGGTGTGGCCTAATTACACTGCCTCTGTAAATACAGCAGGTTAAAAACAAACAAAACAAATCCACCCTTTAATAGTTTCACAGTGGTTCATATCAGATTTTCCCTCCAGCTTAAAGGAACGGTTCAACATTTTAAGATTTTGCTTTCTTTTCGAGGTTGATGTGACAAGACTGATATCGCTGTTTGTGTGTGAAAGTACAGAGCTGCTTGGCATCACATAAAGATCAGTCCGACACTACCAGCGCCTCTCGCACTCACTCACATGTTGTATCCTCTTCAACTTGGACAAACGGGCACTGCATTTACCAGAGGAAACCAAGTTGGCTCTCATCTTGTAACCATGACTTACTATCTTAATTAGCACTAGCTCCAACATTATCTCAGAACTACGAGCAAAGACTCAAAATTGAGATCTTTTCTCATAGTTCTGAGATGAAGTTGGAGCTGGAGCGCTGCAGAACCTACCTGGAAATCATCAGGTTTTAACTCATTCTTTAGTATCAATGTTATTCAGTGACAGCTGTCACAGCTATTTAACATACTTATTGTTCTAAAACAAATATATAGGCTAAAACATCCAAATGGCAACCCACTGTATCCATGGCAACATTATGTATACTTCATGTTTCTTGTCAAGTTTATATTTGTTTGCATGATCGACAACTTTTGTTTTTCCTCTGTTTAGATTTTATATAGGTTATCTATAAAATCAAAATGAGCTTAAATATCTATGCGATTTACTTTGCAATGTATTTTGGAAAAGATCTCAAATGTTAAAAGTTCACTTGTGAACAGATCAGACTTTGACAAGAAAAAGGAAGAATAATGTTGCTATGGATACAGTGAGTTGCATGGTGGGATGCTGTTGTTTCAGCCCTTATACGTTTTGAACACTGAGCACACCGAATCAGCTACTAACAGTTCACTCACTGCCAGCCGTTACTGAATTACTTTGACGCTAAAGAACTCATTAAAATGTGATGATTTTCAGGCGGGTTCTGCAGCGTTCCAACCCCTGCAGGCGACAGTAAGCTATAATTACAAAATAAGATGCTCCATTTTTTTCCTTTGGTGAATGCAATGTGCTCCTGTAACTGTGCCACACATTTTGGTAACAGAGCCAGCCTGGCTCCAGGACAGCCAGGCTTCAAAGAACCAACTCCACCTTTTGACTAAATGTAGTTCTGTGTTCCAGAGCCAAAAACAAGAAGTAAAGAAGCAGACTGTCTGTTTTTGAGGCAGATGTCCTGTCAGTCTAACTCAAACAACAGTAAATACCAAGAATGTGTTTTAAATGCTGCCAATTTTAGTTTTTTGTGTTAAAGTTCCTGAACAATTTGGGCAAAAAGAGCTTTAGAGCCTGTTACAGCTCTGCAAATTACACACAGTGTCACACAGACACTGACTGAGAAGAAAGATGCACCTGTATCAGTCCTGTTTCTTATTCAAACTGCAGCCAGTCTCATTCTAAACATTTCACCCTGTCTCTTCTGTTAAAAGCTTCTCTCACCTCTCTGTGTCCTTCCTCCCCACCTCTCTTCAGCTCTCAAGTCTGTGCCCTTCACAGCTCGCTCTGCCAAACGCTCCTCTCGTCTCTGCTGCGACTCCGTCTTCACTGATGAGGTGACTTCTGAAAACCCCTCTGTGCTTGCTGGGCCTGTTTCTCTTTCGCTCTGCTGCTGACCATGACATTGTCCTTTCTATCCAGGAACAGAGGCTGAAAAACAGACTGTAAGAGTTTGTCACAAGTCTCGCTGGCAGGGTGGATAATGGAGGCTGAGGCTGTCACAGTGTTTATCAGGTCGTGGAGGCACCAAAATGACCAGTTCAGCTCAGACAATGTCATAGAAAACATCAGATATGGCCTCTAACCTCAGGTGTAGTGCTGTGTCCGGTGACATTTTAAACCTACGGAAGTAAATCCCCGACAAAACATCTGAGGGTGCACAAACCACATTTTGAGCTCTACTCAGTTTGCAGCTCATGATTTGAGAGGCACATATTTGTTAAGTGCAGAATCAGAATTGAGTGTGATCCTGGCCATGCATGCACTTGTCTGAGTCTGTGCTCTCAGATTTCTCCACTGGGTTTGAAAGTCTGTCAGTGCCAAACATTGAGAGCTGTTCAGTTTGCAACCTTACACAACCAGAAACATGCACGGCCGGAATTACGGTTCCAAATCTGATTCTGTGCACTCTAAAACAGTGAGTAGCACTCGACATGTGGCCCTCAAACATTCTGGCAGGGATTTACTTCCATATAAACCCTTTTAGTTAACAGTGCTACAGACATTTTAACCTATTGACACAAGACGGGCAGGAATGTCAGTGTCTCTTCCAACAGTGGCCCTGGCAGAGATATCGGCACTAAAGGCTCATCTGAAACAGGCTGTTGATATCAAGGGCAATGAAGTGAAAGTCCTGCAAACTAAACACAAGATACCAAGTAACACTTAACACTGTACCAATACTGATGCTTTCTAGATCAAAGCAAGCTGAGGTACAGCAGGGGAGAGACGCGGCACTGGCTGACATCAGTAATAACCTGCTTCTGAATAAAATGTACTTGCCAAACTTTTCTTTTACCCCTGTGTTATCTAATCACATGCATGTTAAAAAGAGATCTGCTCAGAGTCTGTTGTTTGGTATCGATACTCAGAACGCCACCTTGTATCTGTACTATCAGTCGTCTGCACTAGTTTACACTTTGTAGCCCAAACCTCTCTGTGGAGGTGATGTGGTGCTGAGATAACCAATGGTTGAAAAAAAAACACTTTTATCTTGTACTTAGAGTAAAAATAATGTTCCAAGTAAAACTTCTGCTGATGTCGGTGATGAAGTCAGACTTGCAGCATATTCCGGTTCCTTCTGATGGGTCGAGGACAGGGCTCGGTGCAGACCAGTCTAGTCCCCCCACACTGAACTGGGAGGAGCACAGGGTCACTGTGAAACAGGAAGGAGAAACACAGACTGTTAACACGGAGTCGAAAGAACAATGCTGTTTAAAACAGCATTTAGATGCTCATGTAGTCGGTTCCAACACCTGAACACTAATAGTGGGTGGAAAACAAGCCGAGAAGCGGAAACAGAATAAGTCTGGGATAAATGGCTCCATTGTTAAAACAGTCAAAATAAATGTTGGAGTCTGTGAAGGAGCATCTGAGTTCATCTGCCAGGGCCGAGGGAGGCATCTGATAAGGAAGGTCGGGAAACACTGGACTAAATCATTGTTGGCTGCTGCAGCACTCAGCTTCATCTTCGCTGCAACTAAAAACAGCTTCACACTAAAAGTACACACACTTCCAGATGTACACAGTGGTGCACCCAAAAAGTTTATCAGAGTGGATTATATGCTTTTACAAAGTCACTGTAGTTAGAAAAATGTGCCAACAGCAGCAGCCTGAGTTTTATGAGGACGATCTAAACTAGAGCCAGTGTGTCGGTGTGTGTTCTGATGGAGTGACTGATCACGTACCTGTCTGGTCTCAGGTGAACTCTCGCTGTTCTTTGTCCTCTGCCTCAGATTTGAGGAACCAGCCGTACCGACGGGCAGACGGCGGCCGACGCAGCGCCAAATGGAAACCAGGACAGCAGCTGCACGTGTCCTCGGACATCTCCCTCTGAAAGATGCTGCACACCAGACTGAACGCTTCACACACACACACACACACATAACAGTCGTATTCTGCCTTACATGTGGAAGAAACTGCAGCACACACCGTCTCTTCCAAACCTCCAGGAACACAATGTCACAAAGACACTGTGTGTGGGAACATTAACGTTGTGGAGACGTTCTGTGATTTAGATAACTGAATGTTAGAGTGAATTTTAGCTGCACATGGTGCTAATGACACTAGATTTCAGATGAGTTAATTAAGACGAAGAATGGGTCACTCAGCTCCATTATCATGGCCACAGCGACTCAGAATGAGCACTCAATTGTTCTGATAGGCCTTATTCTTCACAACGCTCCACGTGATTCTGTTAATAATTGGTTTGCGTTGACAGAATATTAACGACAGCAGCAGTGTCCATCAGTAGCTCTCACACATTACACTGAAGATTTGTAATATACTTAAATTATTTTTCATACTCAGGTGTAACAATGAACGTCTAGTTTGTTTCTGCATTTCAACAAATAAAGCATTTTATACCCGTCCCCGTATTTTATTACAACTGTCTATAATAATATTTTCTAAAGAACCATAGAAACCTCTGGGCTTTCCTGTCTTCTGATGGCACTGACTTGTGTTTGCGTGTTGCCGCATCATATCTGAACAAATCATATTCCCGGTTTCACTTCGCTCCCATTCGGACTCGAGTTGCTGCTGCT
Source organism: Monopterus albus (assembly GCF_001952655.1). NCBI lineage: Eukaryota > Metazoa > Chordata > Actinopteri > Synbranchiformes > Synbranchidae > Monopterus > Monopterus albus. The sequence goes on along the minus strand of NW_018127947.1, from coordinate 1,314,864 downwards.
GACAGTTTACTCACTTTACTTTACCATTAAACTGTTTAATTAATATTGTCATTCCTAATTTTTCTGGTTAAATCTTTAAAAAAAAAAATTTTTTATTACTTTGAGCTAAAGTGTTTTTTGGTAAAAACTGTTTTTCTTGAAACATTACTTTCTGTTTGGACTTTAATCTTCCAAACATTTAGATTTGAAACATTTAATTCATCGACATTAACACTGTCAGTTGGCAGAAAGTTGATCAGCGACTAATAATCAAGGAGTCGTTTCTGAAGCAGCAGTTCACCTGCTGCTGTTGACATATCTTAATACAATGCCCTGAAAAGTTTGGACAAAACTTTTATATTACATACATTTAAATACGTCACTGTGGACTCTTCACTAAGACTTTACAGACAAAATGATTAATTTCACTATTAATGAAAATATTTGTTGGTTCCAGCCCTAATTTTACTTTAAAAACATTTCGTTAGGAGCATGTTTAAGTTTCATTTGTTCTCATCCTGGACTAATGATGAAAACACTTCACAGTTGTGACAGCAACACTAAAATAAACAAATAAATACCGCAACCTCTGCTGCTGAACAATGACCTCTCATGTCTTGTATAGTAGGAGCTACATGATGTTTCTCCTCTGGTTTATTCAGGTTTCCTATTTGCTGTCTGTTGTAATTACTCTCCTATCTTAAACCTTAGGTTTGATTCTTTATCTTTCCCCTGTTCCTTTCTGCTAATGCAGCACTTCTCCTCAGGAATCATTAAAATGTAATCGAACCTAAGTGAACGCTGGCCGACCTTATCACACTGGAGCTCAAATCTAACTGAACGAATATTTGCACTGACAGCTGTTTCTATTATTTTGTTCACTCAGTTCTCAACTGTTAAGATTTTCCATTTCTCATTATTTTACAGCACTCTTTGGGAATTGGACTGTTGGTTTGAACACATCACCTCAGGGTTTAGAAACCGACGTTTCACTACTTTGACACAAAAAAGATGATTCGAGGAAAAAAAAAAAAAATCAGACTCAATCATAAAAATAACCCTTAGTTGCAGCTCTAACCAACACTGAGTTCTTAACACATTAAATCCTAGTGATTTTAGCGATCCTCTGAATTTTCCTCTAACGCCAGCAGCGGCAGGGTCTCACTTTTGGCTCCACATCTTTACATACTGGATAATGTACTATGTTGTCTATAGGTGCATCAGTTTCCTTAAACGCATCGAGTTTCCCTCATTTGCTTCTTAGTCCCGCCAACGCAAGATGTGAGGAGAGAGGAAGTGAAGAAACACGTTTTTAGAGATGAGGCGTCCTTTCCTTTGGTCCTTCATCTGAAACGTCCAATCACCAACTGATTTCCAGTAAAGGGACATGTCTGTCCGTGAAAAACTTCCACAAAGGACGCTAACTTGTATCCTCACTCATGGCTCCTCCAGGCAGCTGCTTGGAGTCTCGGAACAGGAATAAGACCTTTAACACATCCTTCAAGATGGCGAATGAGAATGGCTTCTGGATCGAGCAAGGAACAAATAAAGGAACTGAGATTTACATTATAGCCTTTATGTACATTGCGGTCTCCGTCCATTAAAATTGCATCACTTGTGATCGTCCATCTCTGCGACTGTCCCCTTTTAGTCATGGATGACTTTGCTTTAGCACGTTTTTCTTGGCATTTCACTTCATGTTCCTCTTTTTACTCTGGTTCAGCCGAGCGTCATTCATCTGCACGTCTTCAGAAGATATTTGACTTTAGAAGCTTGCTGCAGCCACTTGTAGGTAGTTGGTGAATGATGGTAGCTGTCTCCTTACAGATCAGCACCATCAGGGCAGATGGTGCAAGCATGCAGGTCAAAGTCCACCAACTTTGAACTTGATGGGAAACGTTTGTGTGGAATAAAACACAATATTTCCCTTTGAAACTCAGTGGAGTAGAAAGAGGAATGAAAATACTCAAGTGCAGTACAAGTGCCTCAAAGTTGTACTTAAATACAGTATGTGAGTAAAAGTACTTTCCACCTTTTTCACAGATGAGGCACGTACCAGCGTCACGTATAAGAGGGTCACCTTTATTGTCACAAAAACACAACAGGAACGTACAAAAGCAGCAACCATTTGGTTTGGTTGATCTTTCTCACACAAAGCAGCAACTTTTATTTTCCATACACAAAGCTGCGTGGTCTTTTGCGCTGTTAAGTTGGTCTGTAGCTATACCGACTCTGTAGCAGATTATCATTCTTCTTGATGATTCACAAACAAAACAGCCCACACAGCAAGCATCGCTCTCAGACCGGAGCAACAGACACAGGCTGATCATTCAAACATCACTCTCCACAGTTAGAATAATCATTTCTTCTTCTTCTTTGCTCTAACATAATAGGGGCTCTGCCGACCCATTCCGAACATAATACAAAAATCTGTTACTGTACAGTTTGTTTACTCTATCATACACTCACACGTATACACAGAATTATTGACAATGAGACCTCTGTTGACCCAGCGTGCAGATTTCCAGGAATGTTTACAGTATGCATGCCATTTAGATTTTTTGTCATCTTAAAAAAATTTCACATAAAATTGATTTTTGTGATATATTATTTGGGTTTATATACACGATTTGAACATCCACAAATGATTTGGACAGTCACGCATTCATAAAGAAGCCATCAATAGAACTGGGTGTGTAACCTATGTACACTACTGGTTATAATAGAGGAGAACAACTACGAAACGGGGCGTCCTATTGGTGAGGTGATCGATTAAGGAGGAGGAGATGTGCTTTTTATAAATGTGGTGGTGCCAGTCCCTCCCACTGTGCCACTGGTCTCTACAACTGAGTGTGATCATGGTTCGTCCTGTGGTTCGCAGAAAAAATAAATCTTTAACACAGAAAAATAATAATTTACAGAATAAATGTGTTACATGCTTATGAATCCTCTTCAAGTATAAAAATACAAAAAGTTTGATTATATAAAACATAGATGACACTTTTCTTTTTTACATGTTAATAAAGTGATCTCTTCAAAACAAAAACTACATGATCACATAATCTACATACATCTGTGAAGTCATCTGGGTTATACTTTAACTGTATACTTCTACATCTAGATTTTAATGCTATTTCTGAGACTAATACATTCCATAAATGTGTTAAAGATATACTGAAACATCCACCTGCAATTTAATTTCCGCCAGGGGTATAAATGCACACTCAGCTTCCCCTCCGGCACAAAGCCTGGGTGCAGGACTACTTCTCTTGTTATTTTAAATCTGTCCCACCCCAAACACAGCTCTACATTTCTGAATGTTATGTTTTTACCTGACAGCAGGATTTGATTATAACTGTTACAACAAATCAATCGTGGAGCAGTTGAACTTTGAAAACAGCAGATTCAATTTTAGCTATGTCACAAAATCATGCGCTGCAACACAGTCAAGTTGTGACATTTATGGATGGTTCAAAACATGTTTGTTTTCCAGCATCTTCCTGAGCTTCTCACCATCTGCAGGTTGTTTAAAAGGGGAACTTGTGCAGCTGCAGCACTGCATCACAGACGTATACACGCAGATGCCACATGAGCGGCTGCTACTCGTTAAGGCCATTGTGACCACCATGTTGGTACAGGGAAGCCTCTGAATGCATGTGTTCAAAATAGTGGTATTTCTAAAATAGTTAAGAGGAACTTGGCATTTGTAATTACTGTGGACTCTAATGGAAGTGTATTCTTTTGTCTCACTGCCTTGATGACAGTTTGATAATCACTTTTAAAAGAAATAAAGATTTAGGTTTTAAAAAAAGAGAGTTCTGTCTTCCCTACTGTCTGGACCGGCTAGAGCCTCGCTATGGGGCAGACACGTCCAGGTGAGGCTTCTATGTCTATGAGCACTCCAGGAAGACGTGAAGCCCCCTCATTCATAGATGACCATTTCCTCTCTACCCTCCAGTCATCGAGTTGGAGGAAAAAATGTTTGTGCTAACTTTCCACAGCCTCGCTGACTGGGCTCAGAGGCTTTACAACAAAAGGTCTGTGTTATAAATGGACGCTACTGTGGGATCAGTGTTTCTCTACTCTGCTGTGAGCAGATTTTATTTCCTTTGTGCCTCCCAGTAAAGGGACAGCACACTCAAATATCTTATGAACTCAAATGATGTGAGAAAGAGCAGAGGAGATACACATCAGCCACACCGATGACGACTGTCCAGTTGGTGACAACAGCTCAGTGCTGCACCAAAAAGCGAGCAGAGGGGGAACATTTCAGAGCAAACTCAAGTAAAAAAAACGAGAATAAGTTTGAATGGAAACAAGCAGCACTGAAAGGGAGGGGGAAAGGAAAAAAGAAAAATCTAAATTAACAAAGAGACAAATGTATTTTCTTGTTAAAACTGTCCACCTTGTCCTACCACTATTCTGCACCACCATCTCCTGATTGGCCACTGGGGACGTGAGGTTTCGGTGCAGCGGCGTGACAATGCTCATGCTTGAAGAAATCAAAGAGAGGAGAAGACTGTGAGGCTGTTGCTGAGCTGAAAACAGGCAGACACAATGCTATGATCACAGAGCTGCCATGCTGTCAGAGCTCGAGGCCTGATTCAGCTTCTCTTCTCTGTGTGGCACCGAGAGGAGGCAGGATGATATGTATGTACAGGAGATGAGAAAAGAGGACAGGGAACAAGGGCATGAGAGAATGTTAACAGAGGAGAGGTCAACAGGTGAGGATACAAGAAGGAAAAGAAAGAGGAGAGAATACAGTAAAAGGTGACAAGAAAATGAACAGAGGAAAGCAAAGAACAGGAAACAGGAAGAGGAGACAAAGAAAGGATTAGTGGGACAGAGGAGGAGAGGAGAGGGCAGGGAGGTAACAGGCAGATATAACAAGGAAAAGTAAGAAAAGAGCTGAGGAGAGGAAATGTGAAAGGAGCAGAGGCAAGGAAACAAGGAGAGAAAACGAGAGATAAAAGCAGAGGAGGAGACTAAACAAGGAGAGAAGAGGGAAGGCGATATTATATAGAAATCAAGGAAGGAAGGAAGATAGCAGGATGTGTAACAAGGAGAGGATGAGAAGAAAAATGACATGGGAAGGAAAGATGAGCAGAGGAAGCAAAGCCACATGAAGAGGAGGAGATGAAAAGAGAAGGAGAGAAACAAAGAGAGGGGAAGAATGAGGAGGATATTAGGAAACTAGGAAAAGAGAGGAAACAGCCAAGAAGATGAGAAAAAGCAAAGAGTGGAGATGTGGAGGGGCAACAAGAAGAGGAGAGGAAAGAAACGAGGCAGGAAAACAAGGAGAGGAGGTAGAGAGAGAGAGAGAGGAACCGAGGAGAGGAGCTTGTCTCGGAGCAAAGCCCTCCATCAGTCGTGGCTCCATCTGACCTGATCTTTCTTTAACACCAGTCTCAGAGGCTCTTTTTGTGCCGGGTAAATAAACCAAGTGGAAAAACAACCACCGCACGGCTGCCCCCTCTGCCCCACTACTGCCAGCGCTAGCGAACAGCTCTGCACCTTAATGAACCAAAGATTTGCCTCCAATTACTGGTCTGTGAGCCACACATGGCTGGAGGCGGGTTGTCTGTCTGAATGTTCAGTGAGGCACAAGAGTTGTGAGGACAAACAAGTTCAGTGAAATTAATGATAGCAACGGTTTTAGCACTGGGTGGTAGAGAAAGGCATGAGTGCCTGAAGAGCGCCCAGAGCACCAGGGCTGAGATCTGTCCATGATCGATGGAGCCTGGGTGAGTCAGAGCGAAACCCTCAAGGACCAGTCTGGTTTTATTACAACTTGGGCATCATTTTTGTGCATGTGGCTATCAGTTCTACTGGAATGAGAACTCAAAGTAAGTGCTGAGATCTACTGAAAACCAAATCAGATAACCGTTTGGTGTTTTATGCTTGAGAACTATAATAAAACAGGTATAAACCACAGGACAGCAAGAAAAATGAGATGAATCCGGACCCATCTGGCTTTGATGGGGCTCTGGGAACACGCAACGCTGCTGCATCATTGTAACGTGTCTGACAGGGCACAACGCACAAGCAGTCAAATGATCAGGGAGGTGGCACATATGGTTGGTTCTGATAGCTGGTTTACTTCAGGATGTGTGAACCTCTGATGCCATTCACACAGACGGATTCAAACACTGAGTCAGTCACAGTTGCTATTCATTGCCAACGAGATTTAACTTTGCCCCCACTGAGCACCCAGCTACACAACAAGGGAAAGCTGGGACAATTTTATGTAAATATATTCTGATGCAGTGAGAGACCATCACAATCACCTTGATTCCAGAGGAACCACAGAGCTGCTCACTACCCCCTCCAGTACCTGAAGGACTGTTAAAGTGACTGCCATGGTCCCTGGCTTTCCCAATCAATGAGTTACCAACTACAGTTCCTGCTTCCACAATGAAAACTAAACCTAAACAGATTTGTTTCAGATTTGATCAAATTCTGCTGAAAGTTAATCCAACTTGTAAACTAGATAAAGGGTTAACCCAAATATCAAATCCACTTCACTTGGAGGTGAAACTGAAAGCGACGGTAATACTACATACAGCAGAGCTACATCGTTTTACTGCATGTCCTGCAGTCTGTGGAGTGACACAGCAAGACGTGCTGCATGCTTTAAAAAACAGTGTAGTGTTGGTGTAGCTTCACTACAGTAAAGAGCAGCTGTAGCTCCACTAGCTGTCCCAGCAATGGAATGAATCACATTCCTACCACTACACAAGAAAACTGTGTGTACAACTACAGAGAGCACAGCAGGTCAACGATGAACTAGTAGATCGACCTGTAAATGGTGACAGATGCTTACAACGGACAGTTTGGACGGTATATTTTTAGTGTCTCAGCGATTAATTTGGTGAATACAACTATGAAAATAACAGCCAAGTTTTAATAAAATGGAGTTATCCCTAAGGTTCTAGCACCTACAATGCAAAAAAGCCTTTCTGTAAGGGAGAAGATCACAACAGAAATCACCCAACGGTAACCAATGGTACTTGGATGAAGATCCAGACTGGTGAGAATAAAAACCCAAATGTAATGCCTGGAGAAACAACTGTAGAATAAAATACATCTAAAAAGCCTTTCACTTCCTCTGAATGCTCGTATTGTCTGTAACTGTGTTGGAACAGGTTGCACAGGGGGGTGGGGGGTGGTAATCCAAGCTTGACAATAGCTTAAATTCAACAATAAAAGAATCAGTCTGTGGTGACAAGGTGCTGCCTGAAGCCTCAGGGGGACACTGTTACATCTGAGGCTCTCCAAGCGCTCAGAGCAACAAAAGGATGAGCAGAGACAGATGCACCACCCAGGCTCAAAAAGAGATTATAAACTGCACTGGCTCTTGTTCAGCTGAGCAGCAACTTGCCATAAAACTCAAGAATAAATGGCAAGCATGTTGCAACTGCATCATGGTTAATGGTCAAACACTCCTACACAGCAAAGAAAAAAATCTTCACATTTCAAGATAAAACATGTACTGTCATGTTTGGTCACATTATTTTGGCAATCCTTGAAGATGATTGTTGTAATCAAATAGCCTCTGGATATCAAACATATTCACTGGCCAAATGCATTACTGTCCAAACCTATGACGGCAGCTACTTCTAGATCTGACTTCACTGACTGTGGTAATTCAGAATGGATAAGCTTAGCTGATTGTAGCTAACTCATAGCGGACCTAGCGATCCCATCTACCAGAGCGACAGACTGAAAAATGATCTCAGTTCGGAAGCTAACGCTAGCTAGCAGCTGTCAGTAGATGACACAAACACTGCAGATGAATCGATTTCAGTCCTTTCTGTGTAAAAACTGAACACTAAAGTGGATGTTTCAATGTAGTTGAAGCATTTGCTACTGTGTGTAGCTGTATGGGATAGTATTTATGCTTTTAAATTAACTGTTTATATATATACTGTGTAGTGTATATACAGAATCTGTAACAATGAGTGTGATGCTGAAAACATGATGCATTTACCCAAAATTCAACACAATTCAATTCACATTCTCTATAAGGTTAGCTTTAGCTAGCTCTGTTTTGTAGCTGCTGCAAATTTAAAAGCCATTTTCCCAGAAATTACACATATCAATAACAAATATTCTTACATTACAGTAAAGAAGGTGTCAAAAGGTCAAATGTAATTCATCCAATCAAATATGTAGTTAGTCCACTTTGTGTTTTAAGGACAGTTTACTTCACCCACAGCAGGAAAAGGTAGAAAAATAAAAAAATACAGTTAGAGTAGCTGAGATGGCAGCTAATTATAGTTTCTTATTAATGAGAGACTTTTGTGCCTGCCCCCCCCCCACCGCCCATGTGTAACTGTTTTTGTGTATCATGATTCTTTACAATAAATATACATGGGGCTTCATTTCACCCACAAGCCACAACACTGTTTAAATTACTACACGTTCTACAGAGGATAGAATTTGCTTGTACAGAAAATCTTGCAGTGGATATATATGTATAATATTAACACCATGTTTGATTATCACAAGCCACGAGTTCACTCCTGACTATGTAAAGGTCAACTTTATGCTTAAAAAACATTTTGTGACTGTTTGCTTTCAGGCTCTTCAGGTGATGATTTTTCATTAAAAGCAAAAGGGGAAATGAGATGCAATCAATCTGAGCTGAATTCTAATGCTCTTGTTCTCTTTGTGGAGGGAAGTGCCACGCTCCCCAGATGGCATCGCTGCATCATTTACGACTAATGGGAGCTACACTCTGTCCTTTCCCGTTAGTTGTGACCTGATATATGAAAGTCTCTATCGATGTTCTGACGTGGATGAGCTGCTTCACGGAAAAAATGAGCTCTAAAGAAACTCATGATGTTTAATGGGTAAATTCATTAATTAATCAAAATAAAATCCTGAAATGTCTCCAAATGCAGCTCAGTAACTGAAAGGATGATTCTCAGTGTGAGCAGCTGAGGCACCCCCTACATCTGTTATCATTTTCTCTTTCAGTGTGTTTTCTGAAAGCTCTTTTTTTAAATGACTGTGGCCAAGAATGGGTCGACACTGCTCCACTCAGCAGGTCAGGGGCAGCTGAGTGTCTGTGGGAGCTGATAAGATGAGTACAGCCTTGAAAAGGCTGAGCTTCAGAGTTTTAACCTCCTGTTCACTCATACAGACTCAAAGTAGCAGCTTCTCTCTCGAACACTGAGCTGGCGACCAACATACCCAGCTCTGACTGGAGGGTTTATTACACTACGCTGGCACAGAAGGACGTACAGCGGCGGTGCGCTTCCAAATATCATTCTCTTATTCCAGTCCAAGTGTGGCTGTCTCCAGGCAGTCGCTACCTCATGTATGAGGAAATGTGCAAAAGTTCAAACTGTTGTGTCGCTGGTGAACGTCTGAGGCACCAGAAACACTGAAATCATGCAAGTTCAAATACTGGATTTTACAAAACCAGTCCTGTCAACACTGTCTATTTTAGAGCTGCTCAATTATGTGAAAAATCATAATCATAATTATTTAACACAATTACTCTGATTTTTGAAACACCTTGCATCTACTGAACTTGAAGCCTTGAAGTTTTTTGTTTTGAAAGATGGGAAATAATGGTTGTAAGATGGGTAAACGGTACGTACTGCCAGTGTAATTTTGTTACACATTGTGTAACTTGCAATACAGTATTAAAAAAAACCTGTCTAAATTTTGAGTGACAGTTCAGTGAAAAGTACTTATCAATCCACACTGATTTTACAAATAAAACATTGCTACAGGATGTTAATACTGCTGCTCGTACCCTAAAGAATCGCTGTCGAAATTCTTGCCAGTGAGCTCTTCTTCTATGGTAATCGAACAGCTCGACTGTGTGACAGGATGATAAAAGTCTGTGCTAGCCAGTGTAGGATCTTTGGCTGAACTAAACTTGCCACAGCCTGGCTGAGAGCTTCTAGGGAAGGAAAAGAAAAGGGGTGCGCTGGATTTATAACACAAGGCAAAATGAGAGCATCACTCCGAAACCCAGTGCTGCACAAGGATCTCAATTATCTTGTTTTCACAATCACTGGAAGCCAAAAGTGTAACTGAAAATAAACTTTGGTTAACTGCCCAGGCCTATGTGATAATTAGAGAGGGATGGTGTGTGTGAATATTTATATATATATTGCATGGTTTTGGGTCTGTATATTTATAGTATCTTGAACCTGTGCTTGTATTAACTGCACACATTTTTTTGTCTATGTCTTCCTGTATGTGGAGAGCGGATGGAAATGAGTTGGTTCATACACCTGGTACGTTTCTTCTCCTTGTACAAGATGAATATTTTTAGTTCAGGGTCCCGACAAATAAATGTAAAAAACCATGACACTGTTTCAAGGTTAAATTCACCTCTGGTATTTGAGTCTGTATGTGTGGACGCAGGGCTGGAGGAGCATCTGAGGAAGCAAAGAGTAGGTTTTATAAGCAACTAAGCACATTAATCAGTAGTCAACTAGAAATATTCTAGCAATATAAATTCAGATTTTTCAAATTAACATACTTAAATGCCAAATTCTGTTGTATTAAATTTCACGATTAGGTATACAGTTGTTTACAGTGTTCAAATCTGTGGCCTTTCTTTGCTTCCACATGCATTTTGTTCTTCCTCTGTTCTCTCCTTCCTGCTGTAAAGTCTTTATAGCAACTCATTAAACTGAAAAGCCTGTCTACAAAAGCAGCTTTTACAGGTAACCTTGCACCTTGTGCTTCACTCTTGTCATCTTGCATTATAAGTGGTAGCATTAGAGCTGTTAAAAGGCAATTCTAAGTAACATAGCTTAATGGACTGGCCTCTTGGCTGGAATGTAGACCTTTCAGGTTGAATACAATACCTGGTTAAGATTTTATTCTGATGTCT
>NW_018127947.1:1284998-1303960 GCF_001952655.1 Monopterus albus | reverse complement strand
TAAAACACAACCCCAGCCACACCAGTGCACTAAAATCCTGTGCAGCTGCTGCCAGCTAACACAGGTGCAGAAGAATGAAACACCTTGAGATTTAAAGAATTGGTCATAGAAAAAGAGCAGTGCTGGATGAATAAAGAGAGATGATGAGGGGTATTCAGAGAGAGAACACATGGCTGAATCATAGAAGAATATCGCTTTGACCTTGAGATATGAAATCACTCCGTGGCATTACTGAAGATTATAGAAGAGGAGGATGTATCTGAATAGATCTGACTAATATAATAAGTCACAAGCACCACCAAGACCTTCCTCAAAAATTCAAAACATCAACATACTTGAACGACTAAAACTTCATCTTTAAGCAAGCGAGTTTAGATCCAGTAACTCAAATGTCAAAACACACATCAAGAACTGGTATAAATTAAGGATTCTGTAGATAGTTCCCCTCTGGCTATTGTGTAATCTCATATCGTCTGCTGGTAGGGCCTATACAGTTTCTCATGTCGCAGAAGTTGCAGGAGGAAACCTTCCTTTGGAGGGACAGCAGAAAGGAGAGGAGAGGCAGACGAAGCATCAGGGGTGGAGCATTTAGAAGTGGAATACCTGCTGCTGGCCCTGGACTTTGGGGAAATCCTCTTTTTGCTTGCGGGCTTTGGGCCTCTCCAGGCTGCCTTGTTGAAGGTGTTTGAGCCTGGCTGCGACTGTGGGGCCCTTCATTGGCCCCGGAGAGTTACTGCTGTTCTGTTGGGGCCAGGAGAAAATAGATACCATCAGAGCTGTCATCTGAACCTGAGCTTTTTAACAGTGACAGACACTGAGAACTGTTCTTCTCCCATTGTTATACATACATGTACACTCCATGGCCAAATGTAAGTGGACACCCGAATTATGGACCTAGACAACCAGCGGTTGAATGACCGCATGCGGCTAAACTTGTCATCACTGGTCACATTGGGCAGGGGTCCAGAGAAAACTACGAAGTCCGACACTGTTTTGGCGACGTTGCACATCGACTCAACATTAACTTTAGTGACCTCTGACTGGCGAAGTCAGAAGTCATTAGCCTCAATGTGAATAACAATCTTACTGTATTTACACTTATCCTTAGTCAGCAGCTTCAAATAGGATTCGATGTCGCCCACTCTGGCCCCAGGAAAACATTTGACTATGGCCGCCGGTGTCTCTAGCTTCTCATTTCTAACTATGGAGTCGCCAATTACCAGAGTTGTCTTCTCAGCGGGTGTGTCGCTGAGTGGGGAAAATCGATTTGAAACGTGAGCAGGCAGGTGATGCATCGTGGGCATTCATTTCAGGCTATGACTCTTGCGAACTGTCACCCAGCCACCTGTCTGAGCTCCTGGCATAATGGTGGTTCCACACCATTGTCTAAAATACGTTTGAGTACCGCTGGATCATTAGTATTAAGGGGTTTAGCAAGAAAAATGAAAAGCTGTCCTAAAATACAGGTGTCTACTCACATTTGGTTGTATAATGTACATTGTGCTTTCTGCATCAATAACCTTTTTACATACTGTTGACCTGCTTTATGCACAGATACATATAAAGCAGTTACATTCTCTGTAGTGTTCAGTTTTGCTCTTAGCAGTTCATGAATTCTTGAACAGTATGCACACACTGAAAATGAAAATGGTCCACCACAGCAAATGCTGTGTTAATGACCAATATTATAAAGAGACATTTTTATTCTGCTGACATTAATGACTGCTGGAAGCACTGTGCCCTAAATGCCTTCAGTGGATTAAAACAGGATCTGAATTTAAAACACCTGCAAGTAAAAAAAAAAAATCCTTTCAGAGAAATATTTCTGTCTGCAGCCCTGAACCTGAAATCAACACCCTCCCTCCCCATCCTTTATTTTGACAGCTACCTGTTAAGCACAGTTGTGTGACAAATCCAGCAGAACCAAAGCCTCTTTACTCAGCTAAACGTGTCACCAGAGCTGTGGAGAAGTGTGCTCACTGCTCTCAGTCTGTATGGCAAAACCAAATCCATCTTCTGCTTCAATCTATGCTGACTCACTGCATGTTACACCATCAATTACAAGCCCGTATCATTACATGGGCAGAGCAGCAGCTAACTGAGAGAATGAACCAAAAACTCATTGCAAGGTTCCCAAACAAACATATCCACAGAAGCAGAAGATTGGAAGAGAGCAGAGGAGAGGAACTGTTAAGACGGTCAGAAAGACTGTTATTAATGCATTTCAGGTGTAAAAAAATGTGATGAGATCAGATCAGCCACTTCTGGAGGCGCTCAGGTTCACGCTGTGACCGGACCTCAGCTGGGTGTCATGGCAGTCTGTACAGTGAGACCACACTCTTAAAAACAAAAAACATCTGGGAAGTTGAAATAACTCCTGTGATTAAAGTAACCCAGTTTTTACAAGTGTGTTTTCTGTGTGGACTAAATAGAGATGTTGACACTTGGTGCATTAGTGATTTTGGTGCATTAGTGATTTTAAAGGCTTTAGTGAAGTAGTAAATACTGTAAAACAGGGAAAAGGGAGGCAGAAAGTAGAAACAGAAGCACAGTCCACAGGCGTGGCAGAGGACTGCTCTAAGTTTTAACTTTACCTTTCTGCCCGAGGACCCAGAGGTGAGGGTGGTCTTTGGTGGGGTGCGGTATCGTTTATGACAAAGGTTTACAGGAGTTCTCTGAAATACCTTTGGTCCGTTGTTGTATGAGAGAGTGTGGCACAGACATGTTATCACACTGATAAGGAACACAAAAGCAAAACTCAACAGGTACCTCTGTGTGACTAATGAGTCACTGATCTAATCTGTTGTACCTCCAGCTCAGCAATAATCTTCTCTTCATCATCCTCATCTTGAATGGCTGACGCTGCGATCACAGGCGGGGTTGAGGCAGGGCGAGGGGCGTCAGAGGGCGTCCGCCTCAGCTTCACAAGAGTTTTGGGCAACTCCCCATCCTCTTCCATCTGAAAGGCAAAATAAAAACATTAAACCTCTTCAAACTACCCTATTACAGCAAAACGCAGACATAAGAACCAATAAAGGAACCCTCTTGGTAGTTTACGCCTCCAAACAGGTGGAGGCAGAGATACAGAGGAGTGAGACCTGCGACTCAAACCGCTGACGATTTGACACAAACTATGGACATATACATGGTGCACCACCAAACATCACACTCAACTAAAAATGAACAAGGGTGAGGAAGTGGGCATCAAATTCAACATCCAACGCACAAAAAATTGTTCTGCAAATAAAATTGTCAGATTCATATACTTTGTCAGAATTAGACAGTGAATATCAGAGCACTTTGCACAAGATGGCCATTATTTAGCATTTTCACAAACATCAAACTGAACTTCTGTGTGAGTAATCTCCAGGAACCATTTGATACTGTTCAGTCAGAATGGGCCAAGCTCCCTGAGGGAGGTTTACAGCACCTTGTTAAATCAATGCCATGGAAAGAGGAAAAAAAACTCAGCTGTTCTGGGGACAAAAGTGAATTTTCTCCACAGACGGAGATCAGGGAGGCTTTAGACAGCAGCAGCTTGTTCTTGCCTGGGAACCAAAACTGCCCCCAGCTAAGAGGAGCCTCAGTGTCTCATGCACAAGTGTCTGGTTTCTTCATGTGGGTCCAAATCCCACTAGTCTCACAGAACATGTTTCTGAATCCCACATATAAAGACTATTGAGACTGTGTTTCAAGGTGAAGCTGCATATCGTCAGTGGCTCCCCTGACAGGAAGTGTCCAGTGCTTAAAGAGTGAACAAGCACCACAGCTTTTTGTTAATGGCTCCTTACAATATTGTGGATCTGTTGTTACAGAAGGTCTACATGAAATTCAATTCACTCTATCCAATATCATATTGACAAACTATTGAAACTTTCAACCAACAGCAGCACAGGTGTGATACAGCTGCAGAGTCGCTAAATTAAATATAAACATTTCTGGTTTTGCTCACATTACCAAGTTTCATTCACTGTCATGATGATTTAAACTACCGCATCCTGTGAATCTATTTAAAGGCTCATTTGCTCACAAACACTGTCAGAGTTTAATGGAGCACAAGTGAAGTATATTTGACAGATTCCAGGAGAAAACGGTGTTTCCGTTGCAATACCTCAGGCACATCAATAAGAAATGCCTGAACTGGCACCGATCTGTTTGGAACAGCCTTACTTTGGAAGGATCGGTCCCAACCTGCAGCCTCACACTGAGCCCACACTTAGAGCCAGAGTCATAAAGAACTATGTCCAGAGATCAGAAGGAGCAGGAGTCCTGCAGCAGATGGTCTGGCCCCACAGAGCCCTGATCTCAACATCATGGAATCAGTCCGAGATCTCATGAAGAGACAGGAGACACAGACAGCCTGAATCCACAGAGGCACCGTGGCAGCTTCTCCAAGAGGCTGGAACAACCTACTGAGGAGACCTAGTGCTGGTTTAAAAGGGGGATCACAGCTAATAACCTAATTTAGGTTTTGTTTTTTCTTACACAGAAGTGTACATGACAAAGAAAGGCACATCTGAGATGCAGGAACTAGAGAATGTTTGTATTTTTGCTCAGAAAATAATTTCTGCCTTAATCACAGTTTAAATGATGATATAGACTGTGACTTGACTTGAGTATGCACCTGCAGATAGACATGCACAGGATCCCAGTTTTGAGTCTTATCCTGGTTTTGATCCTATCTAGTATATTTACATGAAAAAGAAATGCCCACCTAGTTTATTACCAGTAAAACTGATGTGACAGACATCAGTGTAAAAACTAGGCTGGGTGTACGAAACCAGTTCCAAAAAGCGAAGCACAGAAACAGTCCTGATAGTTTCTCACCTTCAGATTCTTGGTGGTAGCGACGACCTCTCCGGTGCGGTTGGTAGTGATGCCGTGTGCTGACGGGAAGCTTCGGCGTGGTGGAGGTGGCGGCGGGGACTTGGAGGGTTTCTCTGTACGATACCTGGCTACATTGAGATCCACTGCAGACAGAAGGCAACACTTCACAACACATCCCACCTGTAGAACTACTTCTTCCCACAACTTTACTACAGCTTAACTGAATGGAGTTTAGTGCCTCACCCGACCCTCGATGTGAACCGGTACCCTCCATACTGTTCAGCTTCTGGGCGGCCAGCTGCACTTTGCCAGGCTGTGGGTCCCCGCTGGGTGTGGTGGTTGTGGTGACAGTGGTCCCAGCTGCAGGAGACATAGCTGTGGTGGAAGTTATCGGGATGGTGATGTGGGGCTTGGGGGGTACTGCCGGCTTGTTGATGTGCTTGGCAGCGAAATCGAGGTCCGGGATGGCTTTCATCAGCTCGGCCTGGGTCTCTTCCAGCAAGCGATTGATGTCCTGGGCGCTGAACTGGGTCAAGCTTGCGCGCTTCTCCTCCCAGTCCCGCTCTGCCGCCTGACGTACAGACACAGAGACGAATGAGCTGGAACATGCAAACTACTAACAGGCAGAGCTGGAAAAGATAATGGAGACACATTCATGCAGTGCTTTCTAATGTTCCATGGACAAATGGGATTATAAACAGGCTGCTGCTGATGAGAGTACAGGGTCACAGTAAGAGGCTGAAATACCTTCTGATGCAATTTCACCTGTAAATGAATATTTTCCATCTGGTTAACCCTGGTATTTTAACACGAGCTAAATAATGTGTGTGAGTGCACTCAACAGCAGCATTTCAAAATGTACTGCGTAACGAGCAGCTGATTACCAGCCTGACTTCGGCTGACACAGACTTGTCGGCCGGACGCCGACTTGGCAACTCATCGAGAACTCGATTTCTGAAGCTCATCGAAGGCTGGATGTCTTGCTCGGGCCCCGAGGCGTCTGTGTCTCCGACAGAGACGGGCATCCAGTTGGCCAGGCCAGCACTGGTGCTCAGGTCAGTGAGGCTGAGAGGAGGACTGTTCAGGATGTCCAAGTCAGAGCTGCAGCTCATGTCCTCTGCTCTCTTCTGTATTTGGCTGGAGGGATCTTCAGGGCCCTTCCACACACCCTCAGTGACTTGTCTGTGTAGACAGGGAGGGATACAAAACTCTACAATACACAGAGGACAGCGGGAAGGTGTTGTAACCTGACAAATGATGATAACGTATACTCACTCAGTCTACAAACAAAATGAGAATTAGTCAAATGAACTCAATGAAGCTGTAACTAACAATTTGGATTTACATTTTCCACCTTTCAACAGTCGAGAGATGACAAACCAAGGTCTCCTGTTGGACTTGACCTGGGAACATAATTCACGATCAGCACCTTAAACCACTCGGCCTCTAGGAACCCCCACTAGCAATTATATTTATTACCAGTTTAACACGTGGGAGACTGTTTACAAAGATTCTGCAGCTCATTTTTTGGCACTAAACAGTGAAATTGTGTATTCATATTAATTACAGAGTCACAAAGTAGTTTTTGTGTTAAAAAAAAATAAAAGCAGGCACCTGAAATTTATGAGCTCATACAACATGTATTTATAGGTGTTCCTACTCTGAGTTTCAAAAAAAAATGGGGGGAAGGAAGGTTATGCAAATAACCTCAGTGCTAATTACAGTGGCAAGAAAAAGTATGTCAACCTTTTGGAATTTCATGGTTTTCTACATTAATTTGTCATAAAATGTGATCTGATCTTCATCTAAGTCAAAAGTACTGACAAATATAATGTGCCTACAAAAACAAACAAACAAAAAAATTCTGATCTTTCATGTCTTTATTGAAGACATTCATTCAACATTCAAAATAGTAGTGGAAAAACTAAGTGAACCCCTGGAATTAATAACTGGTTGACCCCCCTTGGCAGCAATAACCTCAACCAGGCGCTTCCTGTAGCTGTGGATCAGACCTGCACATCATTCAGGAGGAATTTTAGCCCATTCTTCCTGGCAGAACTGCTTTAGCTCCGTCATATACTTTGGACATCTCGTGTATGGTTATCTTCAAGTCATTCCACAGCATCTCTATTGGGTTGAGGTCTGGGCTCTGACTTGGCCACCCCAAAAGGCGGATTTTGTTTTTCTGAAGCCATTCTATTGTGGACTTGCTCCGGTGTTTTGGGTCATTGTCCTGTTGCATCAACCAACTTCTACAGCGTTTCAGCTGATGTACAGACATTCTCACATTATCCTGAAGAATTTTTTGATACACCTGGGAATTCATCTTCCTCTTAAGCAAACTGGCCAGGCCCTGATGCAGCAAAGCAGGCCCAAATCATGATGTTTCCTCCACCATACTTTATGGTTTAGATGATGTTATCATGATGATATGCAGTGCCCTTTTTATGCCAGATGTAGTACTGCGTGTTCTTTCCAAATAGTTCAATCTTCATCAGTCCACAAAGCATTTTCCCAATAACGCTGAGGAGTGTCAATGTGCTCTTTTGCAAACTCAAAAGGTTTGAGTGGTTTATATCAAAGTAGCTCTAGTCCACACCTCCAAACTCATTTTCTTAACAAGACTCCAGGTATGTTAACACCTGACTCCAATTAGCTTTTTGGAGGTCATTAACTCAAGGGTTCACATACTTTAGTGCCACTAGCACTATGAGGTTTTATGGTTGTTCTCAATAAAGACATGAAAGATCAGAATTTTTTTGTGTTGTTACATTAGCATCTTATATTTGTCAGTACTCTTGACTTAGATGAAGATCAGATCACATTTTATGACAAATTAATGCAGAAAACCATGAAATTCCAAAAGGTTCACATACTTTTTCTTGCCACTGTAATTAGCAGTATTAAGTGTTTGCAGTTGCTTCTCTACAAGTAAAAAGAACATTTATCTGACTTTCAACAACCATTTTCAGAGAACATTTAAACATAGATGAGACAAAAGTTAAATGACAGAACTATAGAAAAACATCTTTCACTTGCAAGTTTTATTTTATATAATTCTGATTATCTTGAGTTTTTAGAAGGCTTTGTGTACATGTTATGCTTTGTACCTCACCTGCACAAGACTTTTACATCAAATGTAGGTACATCCAAGTACATATATGTAGGTAAAGGTGTGTTTGTACAGTATATATGCGAATGCATACTGTACTTTTTAATTATAAAAACTGTATATTAATGTCCAAACCAACAGACAGACATAATAATACAAAGTTTATATTTATGAACGTAAATGATCATTTTGGTGTCAATACAGGCAGTGGAACATTTTCACCAAAACTCTGCCCCTTTATTCCAGACTGTGTGCGTGGTTTGGTACCAGCAGTGCTGAATAACAGACAGCTCAAAAAATCTCAAAACTATGTACAACATGAATAATGTGTTTAGTGAGTCGACCTGCTTTAATAACAAACTGAGGAGTGTTTGATATGTGTACCTGCGCAGCGTGCTGAGCGCATCGGTCATGGTGTTGCAGCGCTTCAGCAGGGCGTCCAGGCGGTGAGGCTCCTCTTTCAGGAACTTAACAGCCTCCACCTCCACCCTCAGCACCACACGCATCTTACTCTGCAGGCTGGGGAACTGGTCTGGACAGCAGGGAGAGAGACAAAACTCAGGAGGGAGAACGGCGGGAAGGGAATGAGACAGTGAACGAACTTGCAAAATGCCTAAAGGAAACACCAATGAGTGTCTCAGAGAATTAAATAGACAACCAAACAGCCACGGCAATCACATCACCATCTCCTAATGTACACAGGAGGTCCTAACAACACTAACTTTTGAGCTCAGTGAGAGTCTCTCCCAGCACCCGCAGCTCTTTGCTCTTCTGCTCCACATCCTGCTCGGTCACCAGGCCGTGATTGACTGACGAGTTTCTCTGCAGCTCCTCCACAGACTTCTCCAGATCACTGGGGGGAGAGGGGTCACAGATTCATGTCACTGCAGTAGATAATGTTACATCTATGACCTTCATGCTACCATTACCATCAAACTGCCTGGCCTAACAAGATTACAAATCTGACATATTTGGCAGCAACTTTCAGTGACACTGAGAGATTCTGGAAGACACTAAAAAAAGTAGTGAGGTTCAATACCCAGCCACAGTCAATGCCCAGGGTCCTGCTGTGCCTGTGGTTTTCTCAACCAGGGCAACCGACACTAATTACACTTTACTGTGCTTGTTGCCTAGGTTAAATGTGCTCTGAACTCACTGCAGCTGCTGGATGAGCAACTCCTCCTGGTTCAGGTACTTGAGTCTCTCCTCCTCCACTAGGAGGCGCTGTCTCTGGAGTGGATCCTCCTGAGTGCGCATCACATCCAGCATCATCAGGCTGAGCTCTGATTCCGTCTGCCGCAGCAGTGACAGCACCAAGTCCTGGTTCTCCAGCTAGAACACCAAGTCACAGGGTTTTTTTTTTATTTTGCTTGATTTTCATTTATATTTTACACAGTTTCTTTGTTATTGTAAAAACATTCAAGCCCAGATACACTCAGCTGCAGCCAGTTTCTTTGGAACACCTTCTGAAGTTGAAACTAATGCAGTCTAATATTGCTCAATCTATTTCAAAGAGGTGTTGATTCAATGGTATGATCATTGTGGAAGCTGCTGCTGAACTGCATTATACAGACGTGCTTCTGGTACTTAGTGTGGCCTCATAGATATAAATGGGATGGACAGAAATATTACCCCTCTCTGAATCACTGATCTTGTAGCTGAGTCAACACGTCTCTGACACAGTTTGAGCACAAACTGCTTGATTAGAATTTTTACAGTGCCTTGCGAAAGTATTCGGCCCCCTTGAACTTTGCGACCTTTTGCCACATTTCAGGCTTCAAACATAAAGATATAAAACTGTAATTTTTTGTGAAGAATCAACAACAAGTGGGACACAATCATGAAGTGGAACGAAATTTATTGGATATTTCAAACTTTTTTAACAAATAAAAAACTGAATAATTGGGCGTGCAAAATTATTCAGCCCCTTTACTTTCAGTGCAGCAAACTCTCTCCAGAAGTTCAGTGAGGATCTCTGAATGATCCAATGTTGACCTAAATGACTAATGATGATAAATAGAATCCACCTGTGTGTAATCAAGTCTCCGTATAAATGCACCTGCACTGTGATAGTCTCAGAGGTCTGTTTAAAGCGCAGAGAGCATCATGAAGAACAAGGAACACACCAGGCAGGTCCGAGATACTGTTGTGGAGAAGTTTAAAGCCGGATTTGGATACAAAAAGATTTCCCAAGCTTTAAACATCCCAAGGAGCACTGTGCAAGTGATAATATTGAAATGGAAGGAGTATCAGACCACTGCAAATCTACCAAGACCTGGCCGTCCCTCTAAACTTTCAGCTCATACAAGGAGAAGACTGATCAGAGATGCAGCCAAGAGGCCCATGATCACTCTGGATGAACTGCAGAGATCTACAGCTGAGGTGGGAGACTCTGTCCATAGGACAACAATCAGTCGTATACTGCACAAATCTGGCCTTTATGGAAGAGTGGCAAGAAGAAAGCCATTTCTTAAAGATATCCATAAAAAGTGTCGTTTAAAGTTTGCCACAAGCCACCTGGGAGACACACCAAACATGTGGAAGAAGGTGCTCTGGTCAGATGAAACCAAAATCGAACTTTTTGGCAACAATGCAAAACGTTATGTTTGGCGTAAAAGCAACACAGCTCATCACCCTGAACACACCATCCCCACTGTCAAACATGGTGGTGGCAGCATCATGGTTTGGGGCTGCTTTTCTTCAGCAGGGACAGGGAAGATGGTTAAAATTGATGGGAAGATGGATGGAGCCAAATACAGGACCATTCTGGATGGAAACCTGATGGAGTCTGCAAAAGACCTGAGACTGGGATGGAGATTTGTCTTCCAACAAGACAATGATCCAAAACATAAAGCAAAATCTACAATGGAATGGTTCACAAATAAACATATCCAGGTGTTAGAATGGCCAAGTCAAAGTCCAGACCTGAATCCAATCGAGAATCTGTGGAAAGAACTGAAAACTGCTGTTCACAAACGCTCTCTATCCAACCTCACTGAGCTCGAGCTGTTTTGCAAGGAGGAATGGGCAAAAATTTCCGTCTCTCGATGTGCAAAACTGATAGAGACATACCCCAAGTGACTTACAGCTGTAATCGCAGCAAAAGGTGGCGCTACAAAGTATTAACTTAAGGGGGCTGAATAATTTTGCACGGCCAATTTTTCAGTTTTTTATTTGTTAGAAAAGTTTGAAATATCCAATAAATTTCGTTCCACTTCATGATTGTGTCCCACTTGTTGTTGATTCTTCACAAAAAATTACAGTTTTATATCTTTATGTTTGAAGCCTGAAATGTGGCAAAAGGTCGCAAAGTTCAAGGGGGCCGAATACTTTGGCAAGGCACTGTAGTTTTAGCTACTGCAAGTGTACCTAATAAGCTGACAACCAAGCACAAAGTAAACACTTGTAAACTGCACGTGCACAAATTTGTCACAATTACACTTGTTTCACTCCCAGCTACATGTCCACACACCTGCATGTTGCGCAGCTGCGACAGCTGTTTGCGCAGTGCATTGGTGTTCTGCTGCAGGCTTTGTAGATGGAGCTGCATCTGCAGATGTGACACTGTCACAGGCTGGTTGGCCCCCGAAGGTGGTGGTGGCATCAGAGCCAAGGGAGCAGACGGTGTCAGAGCTGCCCAAACAAAGAGCAGGATTTAAACAGAACTTCCTCTTAGCTTTATTTTGGTTCCATTATAGCAAACTGAAGCTGATAGAAGTTGTCCCAAACACTATTAGCAAACCAAAAGGTTTATAATGAATGCCTGAGGGGAAAGCTGAACAACCGCAAATTGTGTATTGCCTGAAACCCCAACTCTTAAGTAGTCAAATCCCCTAACGTTTGACTCTCAGGATTTCAAATGCTCATCCAGTAGAAAAACAATCTGACTGACTGGATACAGGATTGGACAGCAGCGATTCAGGACACGTTCTATCTGTGCTGCAGGTCAACGGTGGAGATTACACAGACTTAATGATGAACAGCATGGGCAGGCTTCAGGGACAAACAGGGTCAGCAGTGGGACAGAAAACAGAATTTCCAATAAATCAAAGTATCTCCTTGTTTAAAAAAAACAACAACACCCAGACAGCTCAAATGTATGAATGCTTCCAAATCAGATAATCCTCTGGAAACGACAATGAATGCTACAGTATGCGCTGACAGTTATTAGGGTGTGGAGTCACATACATCATGCAGAACGACACAAGGGGAAAGTAACTGGAAGACAAATCGATAACTGTGTTTTAAGAGTTGCATTTCAAGGCAGTTTTCATTAACTAAAGCTATGACAACCTGGATTCCTCTGTCGCCACCAGAACAACACATTCTCTTAAAGTATAATCCCTCAGGTGCCTCAAAGAAGCACGTATACAGACAAGATGACCGCTTCCAACTTGCTGCAGTGTGCCTTCCAGAAACTCTGACCAGAAGAGCTGAAGCTACAGTGGGGTTTTGGCTAAATCTGACCATAATTCCAGGCAGTTTTAGAAGAGCACAGTGGGCAGCATCTCTGAAACTGCTGTCGTCATTACCCAGATGTCTGTCTGCAGCCTCACCAGCTCAGAATGTCCTGGTTTTAACTGTGAGCACAAAGACATTGAGTCAGTCTATTACAGACCAAAGGAAACTACACAATTTCATCCATGTGGCAGACAGAAAGGTTTTTGACCTCTTCACAGGAGAAAGAAGCATAAAGAGCCAAAGTCACAGGTTTTTAAAGTTAGAGAAAGTCTGTGAAGATTTCCTAAAATTCAAGTAAAAATTCAAGTTTAAACAAACCAAACTACTCTATTAAAAAGGTCAGTTTTAAGTTGCCAAAGACTCAGAGTATGCAGGCCCATCTATAATTTGACATGAGATCAAATTTTCCAATGCTTATGCGCAATCAGATAAGAGGAAAATCAATTGAAATCAAAACATCTCTACCTCTGGGACCCTTCAAACGGAACCCTTCAAAGACACAAATTCATTTCATTCTTCTTCAGCCTTCAAAACATTCAATTTCAACAGCACCAGTGTGGCTGAAGCAGTTTTATGTTTTGTGCACACAGCAAATGTTCACTGCTCCCACCAATAATTCACTCAGCAGAAAAAAGTGAAAAGCCTCAACAAAACATGTTTTCATTTCCAGTTTAATGCAACTCTAATTATTTCTTATTCACAAAGATAGAAAACAGTAAAATTGAAGGAAGCCAGCTGACGGAGTAGGTCCTTCACAACGACACACACACACACACGTTGTGAAAACTAACTGGGATCCAAATGGAGAACACAGAGGGGTAGATGAGGGAACAGGTACCAGACACTCCAGGAACACACATAGTAGCTACCTTTCTTTTTTTTTATTCGTCCAGCTAAAACAAGAAGCACGGGCACCAGTTACACAGTAGCAGCAAAAGCCAGCACATACAGTCTGAAGCAGCTCAGCCGTTATGATCATGTGAGGCACTTTAAAAATTATGCAGAAAAATGAAATAGCAGCAGCTCTGTGAGAGGAAGAAGAGCCGGTTTATGTAGCTATCAAACAGGCAGCAGTGTGGAACAGTGACAGGCAGTGATAGGAAACAGTTTGTCTGCTTGTTTGGTGGCGAGCACTTACTGTCAGTTCCTGAGCAGTCACTGGCTGACTCTATCTTCTCCCTAGAAGAGGCCAGCGTCAAAGTACTTAAAGCCAGAACACACTTCACCTTAGCTACGAAGAAGCTCTTCATTTATGGTGGAAAATGTGTTGTGGGCATTAGAGAAAGATTTCAGACAAGAATCATCACAGTTTTCTCATATCACTGACAGATAATGTGCTGCTTAGCACCAACTTACATGTCTAAATAAAGCAAACAGTGATGTATGAACAGGTTTTACTTTATGTGAAGCACTATGCAAACATTCTAATCACTTTAGCGGTTTAGAATCACAGTCTCAACAGGGAGAAGGCTGATCGGTCTAAAAACTCGATCTGCAGCACAACCATGAGCCCAAACATGCAGCCAGAGCCATATTCAGAAGTAAGAACCAAGAGTCCTTCAGCAGGTGGTCCGGCCCACACAGAGCCCTGATCGCAACATCATGGAGTCAGTCCAGGATGACGTGAAGACACCGAGACAGCCTGAATCCACAGAGGAACTGTGGCAGAACAGCCTACCTGCCATGTACCTGGAGAAACTGTGTCCAGGTGTACTGAGGAGATCTGGTGCTGGTTTAAAGGCTAACACTGATTTGATTTAGGTCTTTTCTGTTTAATGCACTTTGGCTGAAGTTAAACTATTTGTGGCATTATGTTTGACAGCATCCTCACTTTACTTTTAGTGCATGGAACTTTTGTCCAGTTTTGCATTTTCCATATGTTCCTAGATGAAATACTGCATTTAGCAGACAACTACATAAAAAGTATATATATGTTCTAGTAGACTGTTCTCATGTGTTGAGGCAAATGTGTTTTTGTATGTAGTATTTTTGTGTGTGTGTGTGCGCCTTACGGGCTTTCCGCCTCAGGCCCTCTGCTCAGAACTCTCTGCAGCAGCCCGGTTAGGCTGGCTATCTGCTTCTCCATGGCCTCCATCCGCTCCCTGGATTCACACACCAGAGATGTATGAAATATTTCAAGTCACAAATGTTTAATGCCTTTTTGAAAATAACACAGAACAGATACTGGATTTTCCCCATTTACCATTGACAGTAACTGTGGTACAGGTAAAATATTTACTCTGCTTTGAGCTGACGGTTGTACTGATAAAAAGTTCATATACAACTGGTTACTGTAATTACATTAAAGGACAGCTTTACATTTTTTTTTTTAGCTACAAGTGAAGTATAGACACCACAGTCATACTTATGTGAATAACAAACAGTATGCAAAAATGTGTTGAGGCTGCCGTACCTGGTCTCTGTTTCATTCCCCAGCAGAGGTGAGCCAAAGCCTCCGGCGCTCCCTCCCTCCCCTCCAGGACCAGCCATCAAGCAGAGCTGCTCTGAGGTGAGACCTAATCCTGGACCCTGACCCCGGGCCTTGGGACTATCCCCAAAGACAGAGGAGGTCACAGAGTCCCTTCTCAAACTCTGCCTCCCAGGAGAGCCCCGACTGGGCATGGTGCTCGCATAGGAATCCCTCATGTCGGGCATCTTCTGTGGGGAGGAAGATGGTGGCACCCGCAGCCCCATAGCCAACATAGACGCAGCATAGGCATCATTGTAAAGGGGTCCTCCCGGCCTGTAGAGAGCACCACTTTCCATCAGTTCTCCTTGTAAAGCAGCTGCTGAATATGAGGTGAGTGAACGCACGGATCCAGCACCTCCTCCTCCTCCGCGGCGATATAAGGAGCCGTAGGGATCGGCTCTCACTGGTAGAGGGGAATGAGGTCCTCCTGCGAGACCCAGCCGACTCGGGTCTGGGCCCAGACTGTAGGGGTCTGCATAGATCCCCCCTCCACCACGATCATCCCCCCGCAGCAGCACCATGCTCCTGGATCCCCCTACTTCATCATCAGGCTTCACATCCCTGCGTTCCAGGATGGCACTGGAGGAGGCACAGAAGGCCTGCTGGGTGTGGTGGGGCTGATGGAGCTGTGGCTGCTGGTGGGGAGAGGAGTGGTGGGACTGGGAGTGTGGGTGTGGCAGGGAGTGGGTGTGGTGGGGTTGTCCAGCGTAGGAAGAAGGCCTACTGCCGCTATAAAGGAGGCGGGCGCGGGCCGGTGAGCCTTGAGGAGGTGAGGCAGACGAGGATGAATGATGGGAAGACATGGGTGGGTTGCTGAGGCGGCGGCTGGGTGGAGAGTCCTGAGGTGCATACACCATCTCCCTCTGTGAACAAATGCAGAAGCGGGCATGTACTTGTCACTCCTAACTGACACCAAACTCCACAAGTGATGTACTTCTGGCCCTACTGTTAGGAATTTATAGACTCTTAACAAATGGCATATCAGGCACATTCACCAATGACAAAGCGCATATAAGAATTGGACAACGTTTGGACTCTGGGATCCTTCTCCTCAAAAACCAATACACACACAAACACTTTAACAAATACACGTTTGTCACAGCCAAAAATCTCAGGAGTAATTTATCCATCTTTGATTGCTGGTACAGCTCTTAATTATATGTTAGCTTGTTTATTGCACTATTTTATCATTAGTATACAATTTCTTGTGTCTGAGAGATATTATATTCTTTTGTTATGTGTATTTTCCAATGCCAATGACATTTCAGAAATAATTTTCCCTGCCTGAAAAGCCATAGAAGTTAAAGGTGCCCTGTAACTACTAGCAGAGATGAGGAGGAGGGGACATGACATACATTCATGCATGTTTTCAACTACTCTACTGATTTACAGATGGCTGTAATGAAGCTGTGTGCCAGCAGAAAGCAGGCAAGAAGAACATTAGCAAGTACTCATCAACGCAGGTTTGAACACTGTCAAACATTCTGCTTGTTTGTCAGAGCTCAAGGATGTACACAATGCCTTTTGGTTAGAAACACTGAATGTACAGTAAACCAAATGTGTTTACAAGAAACCTCCACAGGCCTCAACAGGAGGTGTAGTTGAAAGGGAAATTGGACAATGAAAGACAAATAGAACACGACATCACAGTTGTTAATGCAAAAATAAGCACTGTAAAGCGACAGGTTTGGATGGGGCTAATTATTCAATACATTTTAAATTCTACATCATGTTTTTAATCATGATTTTTACTGATTCCTACAGTATGAGTGATTCTGGGTAAATACAGGCACTGAGGATATTGTACATGTAGGCTCCCTTTATCCTATTTATTTTATCTGTTGTATATTTTGTCAGCAATCACAATATGGCTGAGCAACTAGCATTTACAAAAATCTTTAACATTTTACAGCAATTTATAGCTGCTGTCTCGTTGACTGACAGGAGAGACTATGAACTGTCCTTTAAGTGCATTTGAAGTTGCACTGATAGCGCATTGAAAGACTGAGCATGAAGAGATTACGTCCTGGCATCAATCTCCCCAGTCAGAGAGAAAGGCAAAACAAAGCGCAGCAGAACAGAGCAGAGTGTAAGAGAAAGCCCAGCATCAGAGGGCACCAGCCAAGACTGATAGATACAGCAAGGAAACACAATGAAGACAACACTGTAATTGCTTATGACGCACAAAGCCATCTCCTGGAAACGATGCAAATTGAAAAACCAATATTTCCACATAATAACCCTCAGGCCTGTGACAACAACACCCTGTGGATAGCCTCACTGCAGACTAATGACCAGCGCCATCATCTTCTGTCTTGTATCTTAGCAACGGCCTCGCATTGACACCATCCTTCAACCATGCTGAAGACATTCAGACATTTCATTCCACCTCCAAGACCCCCTGAAGTCACGAGACGTATATCACAGGCAAACTGCCCAAAAGTTTGTCCCTTGGCACCTTCCAAAGCAGTCGTCAATCTCCTCCTGCTCAATATTCTGTCCTCCAGTCACAGGCTTGGATGGTCTTTAGTAACTAATCCTGGTCATGCTTTTGTGGTCAGCAATCAGGGAATAATCTTGGCTGTACACACACACACACACACACACACACGTCCTAGTCACTCACCTTGGCAGCAGCAGAAGCAGCCAATGTACCCTACACACATAAAACACAAGGTAAGCCTGCTGGTTTGATAAGGCTGTAAAACGCTAGGAAGGTTTCAGAGCCGTACACGAGCTGGAAACGGCAACCGATCCCACTGGGGAGCCAGAACGGTTGACCTCCAAAACATTAGCTGGCAGCTGCGGATCATGCACACGGGTAGGCAAAAAAAAAAAACAAACAACCCAATCACACACATAGGCAGCTAAACAAAAAGCCTCAAGGTGTTTGACTGACTACAGCAAACGTGTCAAAATCCCTCCTGTCGACAACATGTTTAACACAGAGTGTGCACTCCGTATGTCTGCTTCCCCGTTATGTAATTTACCTAGTTGATAATTTATTTTATTCTATAAGAGCAGCATCCTCTAACACTTTAAATTACTGCTTTCTCATTTCCATAATCGCAGTGTAATTAGAAGGCAACAAAATGCAAGGCCTTGTACAGAAAACTGAATGACATTAGGCATTCTCTATTGGCAGTGGTTTATCTCGCCCCAGCTGTATCCAAATGTAGAAAGCATTAGTAATCATGCTAATAAGGCTGATGCCACATTTACTTCTGCCAGCAGCTGACAAATTAAGATAAATCCCATTGTGGTTCATCAGTAGAGACATGATGATGTGATTTTTTTTCTCTCGATAGGTTTCGATGTACGATGTGGTGTGTATGATTCAATAACGATACCATTAAAAATCCAATGACAACAACGTGTGGAATACTTGTACTTGACTAGCACTGGCTTGATTATGCAAAGAACAACCAGATATACTGACTTACTTTGTTAGTCTAGCTTATTTACAAAAGAATATGAAGTCATAGGTGCATGGAGACCACATGTATATGGTTAGACAAAACAATACATAGTGACATTTTTGTATTGCAATATATTGAATATCAATATATTGACCCATCCCTGCTCATCAATATGCCACAGATCAGGAGAGTCATTACAGGTAATGAGACTACACCAGTACCAGTTGTTGATAAGTTGAGCTACAGAAAAGTGTGTGTCAACAAACATGATTATCGTTATTGGACTGATCATTCATGTTCTCTCTTTAGTTACCGTCCAACATGTTAAAGAACTTTTTTGATAACCTGGAGATGAGTGCTCGTCCTCAGCGTGTCCACCATGACCTTTTACATGATGTACAAATGACTGACGGTAACTTTTGTTTTATTCTCAATTTAACAGCAATACATACAGTAGTGCAGTCCAAGTCTGCATCCCTGCCCACAGTCCATCATCTCAGAATAGTGTTTGTTCTATTTTACAGTCTCTGGGCATCCAGCCCAGTCTGCGCCGGTGAAGTAAAGGCCTGGCACTGGTCCAGTAACAATAGTGCTAGGTAAGGTCACATGACACTCGCAGAGAGTGAGTGAAACTAGCTTATGCTTGGACACATTATGTAAAGCAAACTAGTGT
>NW_018127947.1:1265590-1284983 GCF_001952655.1 Monopterus albus | reverse complement strand
TCAAGGGGAATTACAAAATTTATTCTATGTGGGATGATTTAGTGATTTAGTTGGTTGCTATGTGCCACAGCCAGAAAGAAACAAGTGTTTGTCTTGCTCCCTAACCTGTGAGTCAGAAGCCTGATGCACAAAGAGTTAGCTGGTAGTGAAGAAGGTGACTGTGATTGAAGATTATTGGCATCACTTTACATTTTTGGCACCATAGCCATGCAAAGCTAATGTGGATGAACAGTCATGAATACTGTATTATGTCTCAGTCATTCTCTTCTGACTGAACTTTTCTACATCACTGAAATTTCTTTGAATTCAGAAAACTGAGAAAAATCACTGGTGCAGAAAAACATATATAACACTCAGACAAAGAATCAAATGACAGCACCAGGGACACACACTTACCTGTAAGTCTCCGTTGGCCAGGTGTGGGTTGTGATGTCCAGGGTAGGTGCCATAAATGGGCTCTTTGCAGTAAATCTTAATTACGCAGCGGTCCTGCACATCCCGTGGGTCCTCGAGCTCATAGAAGACGTTACGAGTCTCATCTTTGATCAGCAGAGCTGTACTGGGAGACCTGAACATCAACAGTGATGAAAGCAACAAAAACAAGGGCCCAAAACCCTAATGAATAGTCCATGCACAGACAATTTCAGCACCTATTACCCACTAATAATCAACAATGTACATTCATTTACAGAACAAGAGGAGAACTGGGAGGTCTCTAACTGCAGGAGGCAGCGTAGTGAGAGAATCGAGTGGACACACTCTGATACTGAACTCATCAAAAATGTAATATTCAGGAGTGGAGACCGTGCGGTTTAAAACGTGAACCAAGCAATTTTAGAGCCGCTTTTACATAATCTATAATTAATGCTTTGATGAAAATGCCCACTGATTTTTTTGACCCATTTACAGAATGATGGAAAAATGAGATTTAGTTCAGTCAATTTGTGGCCTCAAAGTGGCAATTTCACACTTCCCTTGTTTACAGTGGTATGCGTCACTTACACTCCTCAGCTTGTGATTGATTGATAAAACTTGTGGTAAATGAAGTGTAAATGTAGCGTTGCAGAAGTTAATTAAGATCGCTAACCACCTAAACAGTGAAATCAGTTTCAGGTAATGCAGGCGTACCTGAGCATGGCCATAGTGAGCCTCTGGGGAAACATGTGCACAATGAGGGCCCTCAGAGTGTCCAGGCTGGTCAGCTCATGAGTCAGGTGCACCCTGCGAGTCTCCTCCCCAAGCTGGAGGAACAAGATCCCTGTATTTATGGATGGGGAGGAGCAATGAGGGAGATGCATGATTGTTGAAGAGGGTAATGAAATTTGGAGTCGGTAATGAAGAGAGTGGAGGGACAGTTTTTATCTTAAAATATTTGTATTTCGTGCCGCTCGGTGTGCAGAGAATGAACTGAATGCCAGTTCTGAACACACACTCTTCACATATTCAAACACATGCATTCAAGCCCTCTCTCTACACCAGTCAATTTGTGGTATAACTAAGTGACTGTACATACAATTTACTGACTCTAAAAAGCTCATTTAGTGTAAAGTTGAACTTGATTGTATTTTGAGCCTCATGTGTGGCCTGGATGCCCTATTGCCTGGGTTGCATGCATGTAGACTGATACAGGTTGTAATGCATTATCATGTAAAAACAAGAGTCCTGATCAGATTGTAAATATTGCTTGTAAAATTTGCTAACCAGTAATATTCCTAAAGAAATGTGTCCATATTATGCATCACACCTGAACAAACTATTACAAAAATTACAGCATTTGCATTTTGTCCCACTTTTACCAACGCCTGCAAATCACCCTCCTCCTTATATGCTTAGTATGCAAGGATGATTTTGTTCCCTGCCAAAACCATTAATCAGTGATGACAGGCAGTTTGGAAGGATCATCTGGAAGCAGTAGACAACTCTGTTCATGTCCAGAAATCCTACAGACAGTCAACTGACAGAGGGCCGGGCCATGTTTACTAGATTAACTCTTGATGCCTTCAGTTAACTCAAACAACAAGAGAGATACACTACACAGTCACAAGTAATGTGTCTTGTTTACTACATCTTGTGAAAAACAAGATTAATGGTTCAGATGTGTGGACAGGTCTGCTGTGTGACTGGTTCTCGACTTGTTAATCAAAGTGATGCTGGCAGTAGATTGGGCTTTACTGCAGTTACCAAGGCTGGCAGGAGACTGTGTAGAAGACGAGGGCCACAACTCAAACCACCAAATGTTACTGATCGAATCATTGGCCTTTAGTTTCACAGCATCATTTTACACACAGACAGGACACAGGATGACTGGGTAAAATTTACAAGCCTGGCCTTACTGTTAGCCAGAATGACTTTACTAGAAACCTAAAAGTGACATAAATCGACATGAGTGACAGAAAAGGAAGACAGATCAACACAATTCAGGGCACAGTGCCAAACATGGGCACCGCTGCTGTTGCCTGATGTGACAGCAAAGACAGTAAAGTGCAACTCTTAGAGGTCACAGATGGATCATGGGATGGATGCAGACTCCAGAGTGTCAGTATCCTTTTTTATGCTTGATTTTTTTTGTAACTTCTTAAAATTATCAATCAAATCAAACCAAATACTATACAGATTATGAAGTTTCACTATAGCCCAGAGTGTTGATTTTTCCTAAAGTCATTGCTCTGACCTGGCGCCCGCAGCTTGGCCTGGCTGGAGGAGCGTGCCAGTGGCAGGCTCTGGCGAAGCCGGTTCATCCGGTTAAAGCCAATGGGGATATCCGGCTCTGACATGGTTTCCAGATTTTCAGCTGACGCAAAGGAAACCCTGTTGGCCTGGTCAGCAAGCGCCGGCTGTGTTGGGCTGAGTCGTGTCACACGTGGCGTGCGAGTCTGTGAGACACAAGATAGGAAGTTAGAAGAGGAGAAAAGAAACAGTGGGAGTGCACAGATCAAGAAAGAAGAAAAGACAATGGACAGACATCTGCTATTTCTGCTGCGATGCCAATACAGTGATCAATGAACATGTAGGGCACACAACAGCAAACTAAATGTCCTCAGGAAATCAATGCAAAGAAACAAAAGAGTGATTGAAAAAAAAGCTTTTAGCACACAGGCACAGACAAAGGAAACAGTTCCACTCAGACAAAGCAGCCTTTATGTGCTCCTCTACCAACAAAGCAGAAGCTGGTAAAATTAGAGCGACACAGTCAACCAGGTTAAACAAAGTGCCTCCACCCAGCATCGGAGCCACAATAAGCCCTTAACACCCTCAGACTGGTCCACCCGTATTAATAATGTGGACAAAAATCACATTAATGAACAATGCTTCAATTAAACTTTCTAAAGGGTAGAGTGTGCAGAACTGATGATAAACTGAGCAGGCAGCAGGCTTCGCCGAGTGAAATGTGCCTGAAGAAAGATATAATAAATGGATGCAGACACCAGAGAGTGCAGCAGCCTGGACAGGCGACAATAAGCTGGCTTCAACTGTTCTGTAAAGAACTGAGCCAACACAAGCATTGTAATGCTAATGACCACAGTAAAGGCAAATCTCTATCTTGACAGCTTCTACTGTATCTGTTACGCAGATTACCAGTAATATTTCACCTGTCCCATCTGAACCACTGGAAAGCCCAGATTGTGGAGGACCTCTCATTAGAGCACAAGCAGGAGCTGCTGTAGCAGGTTGGTGTTTAATGAATCCTTACTGACAGGCATTTTCCAGCCCAAAGAATACAGTAATGAGCTCCCACACTGCTGTGTGAAGCCAACTCCAACTGAGCGATGCATCTTTGCTCGTTCCTCACAAGAGCTCTGTCGCTTGTGTTTGATTTGAGGCTGCAACAAGCCAAGAGCATGTAAGCATGGTACTCAGCCATGCACGTGTACACAAGCATGTAGTGAACACCACCACTCATGTCAAAAGACAGACCTCAAGAATAAAACACACACAATCCGCTGCACCAAATTATCTCCCGGGGCTTTGCTCCTTCTACTTTAATAGCGTTTTGAGAGTACATAAAACTGTTGAAACCACACATCTCTTAACACAGAGAACAGCCTGACAGATTACTGTATGTGTGCTGTGTCTCATGTGTTTGAAGATTTATGGTCTTGGAGCGAGAGTGTCAGCCAGACGCCATGCACCTTCTGCCTTCAACCAGACAAGAATCGAGCTACTGAAGAGAAAAGAACACAGCAACCAGGATTTATAAAGTTTAAGTTTAGTGAACTGTGAAGCAAAGGGTTAGAAGAGCAGATAGGAAGAAAAAGAGCAGACCAGAACGTATAGCACAGGAGCAATGAAATATGAAGAAGGAGAATAAACAGAGCAGAGAGTAGAAGAGATGAAGAAATACATTCCCGTTTTCTCATCTCCATCTGCTGCAGAGGACTGTCTCCTTAGGTTGAAATAAAGAAGAGCAGCCTGGTTGCTGTTGGATTTCCACAGTAATGGTCAAAAAAACATATGACAGGGTCTCTCAGTGGGACTTCCTCCCTCTCATGCTGCTGCACTACAGATAAGTCATGACAGGAAACAGAAAATACAAACATCACCAGAATCACTTCTACGACGATTCTATCCATAGTGTAACAGTGTGTGAAGCACAGAGATGCGGCAACATGTCAAGATTCAATAGATCGCGATACAAAAAAACATCACAATATGTATAGTTTTTGTCTAGCAATATATATCGTGTGGTCTCTAACTTCATATTTTTTGTAAATAAGATAGCCTAACAGTACATAGTCCATACATCTAACTGTTCTTTACATAATCAAACCGCACTAGAAAAGGGGGGGGGGGGGGAACCATATAATATCATGTATCGAACCGCATCAAGAAAACGCCACATCATCCCAACCTGGTGTCAAGTTTTGTCCCATCAAGAGAAACTAAAATTTTGTGTTAATAATTGTAGATGTTTATAAAAAACAGCCTACATTCATATTTGGAAGTAAATGAATGCAAGGGCATTTTTATGTGCTTAAAAAAAAATAACATTCATTATCAAAACATATGCAAGTTAAATTCTAA
The DNA here is from genome assembly GCF_001952655.1 of Monopterus albus. Classification (NCBI taxonomy): domain Eukaryota; kingdom Metazoa; phylum Chordata; class Actinopteri; order Synbranchiformes; family Synbranchidae; genus Monopterus; species Monopterus albus. The sequence continues at coordinate 1,279,961 of NW_018127947.1, read as the reverse complement.
CAGATCAATCAACTAATCATCTCTACACTGCATTTGAACTCAGATGCTACTTGCAACCAATAACATGTAAGAGCAAGCTCACACCTAAGTCCAGCATAACAAAATGCTGCTCTGTTAACTGTGGTGCATTTTGGCTGTGTTTGACTTCTCTCTCCAGGCCATCACACCATATAACAGACAGCACAAAGGTCTCTGAAGCTGAACCAGCTCAACACTGAACACATAAAACATCATTCTCCGCTGACATCTGAAGCACTCAGACAATACAGTCAGGAAAATGGCTGTTTATATTTTCTTGCATGGAGGTTTCTATGAATTTCATTGGGGCAGAATAGTCATGCAAAAATCTGTTACGACTTTCTACATCTTGAAATTGAATTGTAATAACTGAAGGACGATGCAATGAGGCGCATGATTTCTCCTTGAAAGTGATCCATTCAAGAATAGAACAGTTGTGTCCTATAATAAGGTTTTATGTAGACTATGTTCTTAAGTCCATTTGCCACCATCATATATTATACTGCTAAAGGTTTATTTCACAGGAGACCCCGCCCAGTTTTGTTAGGAGCACCTACAGTGTGATTTCATGGATTTTTTTTTTCACCCAATGAGCAGCCTCCCAACAGACATCAAACCCAGATGGTGCTGTAATTGCAATATCATTATTTCATGATGACTTCAAAGTAAAACTTCAGGGTCTAAATGGTCCTGAAATAAGATTTTCATTTCATCACCACAGACTACAATTACAAGATTCAATTAGAGAGATAACGTTTTGTTTTGTGCAATTTGATAACTGAAATAATTATAGCGGTTAGCCTATCATCATGAGGAGTCATTTATCTCTTTTCTACAACAATTACCATACAGCTGGCTGCATAGCAGCCCCTTCCTTCCACAGACTGTGAAACCCTGCCTGGCAGAGCTGCTGCTGCACTGATCACAACAACAAGCCTGAGCCACAACGCTGCCCAGTGGATGTCGATGCATCAGGTAAGCTTTGCAGTCACGGAGAATGTTGTACAGCTACTAACATAACTAGGCAAGTCTGAGATGAGGAGTGGGTGCAACAGACGTATAGTGAGAAATGACACATGGTTGTAGTCCATTAATTAAAAAACATCAGAAACCAGTTTAACAATAACACCTTACTTTAAGTACCTCAGTTAGGATTATTAGCAGTACACAAAATAAACATAATACATACAATATAGTTGTTAGTAGATAAGAACAAGTGTTTACATCCAGTATTTATTAACAATTAGAACATTTTATATTACAGCTGTGTTTTACTGTATAGTCATTATCTGTATATACAGCAGCTTCCACTCAAGTCTGAGCGTCCACAGGAGTTAGATGTTAAATACATCATCATTTGTGTGCTCAAAACTACATCATAGTGTGTTAGAAATCATTTATTAAATGGTATATACTGCTTATAAAAGCTAAATAAATGACTTGAAGTTAACTTAAAATTACCCAGTTCACTGCTTAAGAAACTCTTCAAGCAAACACGCCAAACATTCACTGTTTTATATCATTTTATACTGGATATCGATGGGTTTACATTGTTGGCCAAACAAAACTATAGCACTTCTTCACACCTGAGATACTATTTATAGTCCTGGGTCCTTCTTTCAGCTTGGTACTTAACATTGTGATTTCCAAGAAAGTGCTTAAAAACGTGATTTGAATGAGGACATTTCATTGGTCCACTACAAAAAAAAAAAAAAAACAATACCTGGGTTTGAGCTTTCAGACACTACAGCTATAAAAAAAAAAGTTAAATACAGCTAAACCTCATAAGCTCTGTCTGTGGCAAAACGGTGACCACTTTTATACTTTTCTAAAAGACAAAATATTTGAAGGGGGAAATGGTTGATTTTGCAGATATTATTGTTAAATTTACATTCAGGTCAGGTCTGTGGAAGCCAAAACAATGAGGGTGTTTAGCCAGTGCCAACAAAATACAAGGTTTAAATGAGAGAGAAAAAAATACAATTAAAAAATGAAAACACGCTGCAGTAGTCCTGACCACAAGCAATGCCACATGCTGCTACAAAACAAAAAACACTGAGCCCAGAGAGCAGCAGCAGGAGATGTCTGTGAAAAGATCCTGCAGATTTACAGTAAATATGATTCTCCATTGTATACAGATGACTCTTACCTCCTCTTCCAGCATCTCATTTAAAAGCAAGAAAAGAGCTTCCTCATTTACTCTTCATTAGCTCCTCTACTTGACACTATGACATAAGGAGTCATTAGAGGCTTATATGTATATTGATTCACAGCTCGTTCTACCATTTTAAACCTCCTCCATCAGCTCTGTAGTCCCTGATTTGTCCTTTTCTGAAGCAGACCCAGTTTTCCCACCAGCTCATATGCAGGGTCTTGACTGACAAAGCAGCTGTGCACAGCTGTACCACGCATAGCCCCCTGCAGCTGTCACACCTCCAAACTCAGAGATTTCATGGGCATTATCAGTGTATACCGTGGCATTCCTCCCCAGTGAGAGAGCATCTGAAGCCTTATGGCCTACCAACATATTTCACTTCTAAAATTCTGTGTCACAGTATCTAAACTGGCTTTTACAATGCAGGCACTACTGAGCAAGGTGAGCTGTCAGACAAGCATCTCACCTGAGGGGGGAGAGGCAGATCCACACCGGAAGCTAGGGGTTAAATGCCTTGCTCAAGGGTGGACAGAACCTCTTGTTCACTTACCTGCCCAGATTTTCCCTGCTGAATTGACTGAAGTGTATTTATCAGACATTTTATACACTTTGTGCAGTGACTGGAGTCTGGCTATGACCTTGACGCCATCGCACTAGGTGTGAGATGACCCGGGTTTTAATGCATTTGTGAAATACACATTAAAAACCCTTGTGAACCAGTCAGCCATGTAAAAGCAACACTCACTCCTGTTTCATCTCTGCATGGTTTCAGATATTCACCCTACAATGAAAGACAATTGTCTTTCACATAAAATCCAGGGAGAACTTTTCTTCCTGTTATTGCTTTCCACCAAGCTCAGCCTTATTAAATGTGTAGGCTGCTAAGCAAACCTTGCAGCCTTGGCAGATGGCAGTGAACTGTCAATAAGTGATTCTGGCCACATGCCTCAGCACTATGCCAGTTGGGGAACACTGCAGCAGTTGGCCTCCTAAGCCTTTTAGTGGTAGAAAACGCTCCCGCTCTTCTGAGTCAGATTGAGGAATAGAGATTTCCACCGAGCATCATATCAACAGCCAAACAGCACAAGGACAACAAAAGCAGCTGCCTGAATGGGTTAGCATTCAGCTAGCTCACTGGGACAAATATGGTGGGGGAAGTCTGGGGATGCCTCTCTGTAAGAAAATGCTCTGATCACATGTCGTCAATGAAAATGCTGACTTCCTTACAAAGCTCCCAGGATCCCCAAGGTGATGCAAAACCTTAAAAAAAAACCTTCTAAAGATGCTTTTTCAAGGATGTTTGCAGATGACTCTTCATTATATCTCCCTGTTTAAGAGTGCAGTGAAAAGAAGAACTCAAATTGTAAAATATTTAGTTTTTACAGTGCAATTTATATTGTTAGTGTGGGAGGGGGGTGCTGCCAGGGGTGTTCTATCAAGCCCTCCAATGTAAACATCACAGTGCAAGTTATTTACATGCTAATAATAAAGATTGTTTGATAGTGACAAGCTGGATGTTGAAAATGAGACTGTGGCTCATAACTAGGTTCCCGTTTATGTTGTAGCATTAATATAAATAACAAAATTAAATCAACAATTTTAGAAAACATCCAGAATTTTAATCACTTTCATTTTATGTAAGACATTAGTGTCATACAAATTTTCTCAGCATTCCCGTACACTGGCCTGATTTGGTATCCCAGACACCCAGACCCCCCCCCCACTCCCCGAAAATATGTTCCTGTGTGTATAGCTAACATACATGACCAGAAAAAAAATGAAAAAACATCTTATTGAACTGATGCCTCTGTCATTGCTTGGTTCTCAAGCAAATTAGGCACAGTAAACATTATGATACCAATAATCAGCATGACTGCATGATCATGACATTGTAATACAGTATAGAACTACATATATTATAGAAGGACACAAGGATGTCATTCCTTTTTGAGTAATCGTTTCCTCAGCTTTGTCCCCATGGTCATTTTAACAAGCAAAGATAAATCCCACCTGCAGTAGGCTCCATTATAATTGCCTCAGAAATGTATGTAGCTGCTCAATCATTGTAATACTGAGGACACATCACTAGGATCTCCACAGTGTGGTACAAACTCAGCACTGAGGCAATAGGTTGTGAATACTTGGGCCACTGCAGACAAAAAGACAAAAGCACAGGAGACGTAAAATGGAGCATTAATATTTGTGTAAGTGAAGCTGGGAGTGATGAAAAGGAGAGAATTAAGCATCACTCTGTGCCACTGTGTTTGTGACAGTGTTAGTAACAGCAGCTGACTGGTGTTTGAATCCAGGTTCGCTACAGACAAGCCAACAATTCCCTCGGTCTGTATTATTTGAAGACTGGGGGGGGTGACACGTGAGAGGGAGTGCTAAAATGTGTGGCTAATATATGCACACTTTCCCCAGGTCTCCATGACCGCTGCAAGTCTATGTGCCCAAGGAAATGTGTGTGCTTGCATCTAATGCTGGTGTGTGCTAACCTATGGATGTGTTTTGCGGTGGGAGTATCACACAGGTTTGTGTGCACATTTAGTGAGCTGGCAAACCAATGAAACATCAAAGGGAACCAATGGGGACTATTTAACACGTGCGCGCTGTCACACACACGAGCACAGCAGTGCACTGCTGCAGGGTTTCTATTGCATCAGAAGAGGCGGCGAGACTCTCCGACTCCCTGAGAGGAAGGAGAGCGATAACAATCCTGTATGAGCTGCAGACCAGAAACAAATAGGAGAGAGTGGAAAAAAGCCAGCATGTGTTTTTGTCACCAGCTAAACTGACGAGGGAAATGTAATGAGCGAGCTGCAGCTGTTACAGTACATGACAAGAAGAAAAAACACCGATTAAAACAGAACGATTATGTATATGACAAAATAGCACAGGCCATTTTTCATCCAGAATTTAGTCATATCATAATGCACATTATAATTTAATAACAATACTGCTGGAGTCCCTACTAATATACCATATATCACTTGTTACATCATCTCAAAAAATACCAAAACCGGCAACGCATTAGTCCGTCTCTCAATAGATCAACCTCCCACCCAGTCTGTGGCTGTCAGCCGTGGGCGCAGCCCCTACTGAAGACCAACATTTTGAATAATGGCTAAAAAGGCTGTCAATTTCAAATCACAAATCACATTTGAAGACATTGTCTAAGTAACATTACTGTCAAGGGCAGAGGAAATATATTGGACCTCTGTAAATTATATTGCATTTTGATAGATTTTAATGTCTTTGTTGAGGGAAGTGCTTTTAAGACTTTTGAGAAGAGCAGATAGCCTGTTTCAATAGTTTTTGGATAGCTATGGAGCTCTATGGCACAGTGGGCCCTTTTACATCCCATTCAGTTCTAAAGCAGCAGTGTTTCTATTGTTCAGATTTCTCAGAAAATCCTTCAGCAGTTTATATCACATGTGTCTGCAATAGGCATACAAGGAGCCTTCCAGAATATCAAATACTTTCATGGTTAAGAAGTTCTCAGTTGTAGTAAGTGCTTACATTAGCATATGCACAACAGTACAGTCTCCCACAGGCTACATCGCCGTACGGGTCTAAAGGGTCAGTTTAATGGGCGTAATGTATTCATGTCTCAGCTAATAAGGCATCATAGCCTTTCGCTGTTCTTTATGGTGAAATTAAATTGTCAGTCTCATAGGGACACAACAGCACTTGAATTTAGGTCAAAAACGCATGTTCTGTCTGCTCAACTGGACCAGTTAATGTTTACTTTGCTGCATTTTATCATTTCACTGGCTTTGGGAGGAATAACCGGCTCACCAAATTACCAAAGAAGGTATTTCCTCATTTCTTGTGGTTTCTTGCCCTGCAGATAAATTTTGTTTTTTTTTCTTTGACATTTCTTCCTCCACCTCAGTACAATGGCAGTGAATGGCATTTCATGAGGGATGATCACAGCATTAAACAAAATGACATTTAAAAAGCTTTTCCACAAACAGCGACCCAATAATGTCCCTGTCATGCTCAATATTTTTATACCACACAGAACTGCAAAATTAAGTAATTGATAGGATTGGCATTTTCCAGCAGTTTTGGTGAGAACAATTAGGTGACAGTGGTCTAACATGGCCATGTACCTGGCCCAAACAAGGCTGGTGCCCAGGACTGCTTGCCACAGATACACACCACTAACAGAGAGACAGCATGAAGCTGGCAGCAACTGATGACCAGTTTTCAGATCAACTTGTGCATTTCATGTTTCATATTATTTACATCCCAGCCTGGCCAGTGCTTGGTATGATTTCTGGCTCCAAGTGAAAATGAAGTTCGATTTGGATGGCATTCAATGTGGGCACATTTTCAGAGGCATCCAAAAGGTTCAAAGACCATGTGTTTGCAACAGTGTAGGCTTAAACTTGGCTCCTGATTTTTCCTTCATGAGAACTAATCCCATCTCCCATATTTTCTGTCACTAGGTAAAGTGTGTATTACAGTATAGATTACATTAATATTCCCTTTAAAAATAACTGGGCATGAATAATCTTTCCCTGCTGACACACACAGCACTTTCACAGCTGCCTCTGCTCAGAAGCTCTGCTCAGCTAATCTAATAACCCAGGTGTAACTGCCTGGGGGCTGAAAGCAGTCAAACCTGCAACTGAGGCACATTAAGTGCAACTTCACATCTACAATGTGCTGGACCTGGACCAATGCTGCACAGCAAACACATGGCATTTGGGGGCACAAATCAATTTTGATGCAAGATGAAAAGTAAACGGATCGCTTCAGTTATCCAAATTCATCTTGAGGTGAACACGAATGTGTGTAATAATTGTCACGGCAATAGCTTGGAGACATTTCACTAAAGAGGTCAACCTCAAGGTGGTGCTAAAGGATATGTCAGAATCAGAGTTATTCTCTGCTAGCACAGCTAACAACCTGGCAAGACTGATTTGCCATCATTCATCAGCCTAACCTCATGTTCACGTTTCAGTCTGGGAAGAGTTCCATCAACCTCATCTGTGCTTGCTGTCATTGGTCTGTTATTGTTCTGGTTCTAGCACAGGAAAAAACACTTCCTTTCTCTCTCACCTATGAAGTTGCAGGCATAATACAAGCCATATTTAAATTACTCAAAGACTATGGTGGGCTCTGTACGGAGCCGTCCTTTATAAACAAGAGGGTTTTGGAAGTAGGAACAGAATTCTCATCTATAACCACCTGAACAAGACCACATATTAAACCTCTTGTGTTCAAAAATTTAAATAACTATACCCCGAGTACCTACAATCATTAGAAAGTGGTGGTACTTAAATCTTAAATACCCAATTCAAAAACAGCACTGATGACACTCATGAAGGGGTTTTCCTGCACCAGCCAATCTCTGCTGCTACAGTTGTCAAAAATTCTCTTTAGTACCAAAGAAATGCCAGAGCAAGCAGTATAATACGAAGCTAAACACACAAATGTGTGTGCAACTAACAGTGTGCAACATGCAACTAACAGTAAATGCAGTGGTGAATGGCATGCAAAGACACAATGGGAAGTTATCCTATTAAAGACAAATCCACACAGAGGAGCAGATTTACACTGAAACACAATATTGGCACTGACCTTGAAACTCCAGTAGTTTGGTTGTTGCTGGGGGGAAGAAAAACAAAGAGCAAAGGAGACAGAGAAGAGACAGAGGGAGACAAAGGGGAAAAGGACAAGGTGAGACATGTTCTCATGTGTATGGCTGCAGAACACCACACTACAAATGGTCAGCTGGACAGAACCACAACAACTATCACTCAGTTCCCACGTAGACATGTACAGTAAGTGGTACTGTTACAATAAGTGTCACCACAGTCTTCACCACTTAGCTTTAAATGACCACAAACTGTAGTAAAACTTAAACAAACAGTTTGTACATTAGGCTTGGTGAGGAAATGATGTGCTAATTATTGTGATGATAGCCAGATTAACTTGTGCTGTCCTTCGCTTCGCTACTTTCATAATAGGACTTTAATTGTCTGTAATTGCCTCTCAGCAATTAATCAAAAGTTTACAGTAACTTCAGACACACGCTAAGGATGTAGGCCCAGCAGCTCCTACATTCAGCCCCACACCTCCCTGGATGCAGAGTTGCCTGGCATGGACCCAGAAGCAGGATTAAAGCAACGCACAGACACCGGATTAAGAAGCTGCCATTTTCACTTCATCTAGAAAGAAGCAATGTTTTAGGTCAACCTGCTTTTGATTCTTCAAGATACAAAGCTGCACAGCTCATCTGTGACATTCAGCTGAAGTCCCTATGTTCATCTGCTAATATACTTTCTACATGTCATCTTAACTATGTGGAGACCCCCCCACTTCACATACTGGCGCACATTAGTTCTGAGGCTGTTCTTCATGGTTTGGTTGGCTGAGTGATTCTTAACATCATCCTTTTCCTTCACACCACCAATCAAAGCTTTGCAGAATTGCTGACATCTGTCATCTTTCTGCTCTAATTCTTCTTTTTATTTGTCAAAAAGTCCTATAAAAAACAAAACCAACAATGTATTCAGTTTGTTTACTTGTTCCACCTCAACACAGGAGTTTCTATAAACTAATCTCAAATATCAAGTTTCTCTCTCTAAAAAAGACTACCAATTTTCTAAAACAGCTGGTCACTGCAGTTTTTAATCAAACATTACACCAACAGGGAGAAATAGTGCATTTGCTGAGGGTCATTTTCAGTGGCAGATTTATACTGTAATAAAATGCAATAAAGCATTATAAACTACAATGAGGAGCAGGAGTAGCATTGCTTAATAAGACCGATGTCCACCTCCTCTTTTTAGAGGGAGTGCAAATGCATACAAAATGGGACCACTGCTAGATCCATCTGTGTAACTTGAGTTTCAACTTGAATTATGAATTGAATTAAATTATATTTGTGCTCATCTCAAAGCTTCATGAATTTTGTTCAGAAGCAAGAAGAAAAGAGTAAAAAGACTGGAGGTACATAATAGAAATTGGAGTTCCTGGAAAGTTCTGAGATCAGTCAGAGGCTGAGCTGAACACACACATGGCCCATTGATAGGTAGCTCACAGCTAATACTCAGAGACAGTCTCACTCAGCGTGCCTGCGGTAGCTGGCTAAGTGACAGAAGAAAGCTTACGATCGATCAGTGAAGGGAATCCTTAACGCTACAGATATTTCAGTGTACTTCAAGATTTGAGACAACAGTTCAATGAAGTCCCTATCCCATTTCAACAGTGCAATACCTCCATGCACACAGCTAGAGACATACTGGAATTTTCCCAATTCGATGTGGGAGATCACGGCTGGCCTGCACAAACCTTTGACCTCAGCTCCATCCACCACCTGTGGGATGAACTGGACTGTGAGTCAGACATTATCATCAGCATCAGTGTCGGACCTTGCTTGTGTCCGACTGGGGGAAAATCTTGCAGATTAATGCCCATGGTATCATCCACATACTTTTGACTATTTAAACTATGCTGCACTTTCCTGCTCAAGATTCTTTCAGTTCCTCCTCAATGAGAGGTATGTTGGGTAAAGCCCAGTCAAGCAACACTACTCCTCAAGCAATTTCCACTCATTCTCTTGGGCTGATGAGTGCAGTGAATCAGAAAACAGATCTCTGCATTCTTTAATTCAGACTCTTTTCAAAGTCCTGACACCAATAACAAAAAAAAGTATATAAAAATGGATGGCTGGGCTCCAGAGACCTTTTATCCTGTACAGTAACACTATCAGATTTTAGTTTCCTCTGTCAAGGATAATGACTTGGTCTTAGTCAATTTAGTTCGTTAGATAATTGTTAGAACTACTCAAAAACCTGTCAACACTAATTATCACTGCAAAATACCTGAAATAAAATAAAAATGTGTCCATTGACTTTCTTCACTACGTTTGTTGCAGATCCAGATGCGTTTAAAAAACATTTTCTATCATCTATCTGTAGTCTGGCTGCATGACAGATGTCTCAAATATTTAATTCCACACTGGTCTATAACAGAGGGTAATGGGATGATGTACAGTATAAACCCGGTCACTGCCAATGTGACCTATAGTCTAATATGGCACTGGTTAATGGAACAAATAATGAAACACCATCACTGGCTTTATCTGTGCTGCAGCATAAAAGTGAGAAGACTCATTCTGTCATGTTAAATTTTCTATGACTCTTTAAAGCCTTTTTAAATCTAAAAAAAGTGAAATTCAAGACCTTTTCATGGTCAGTCATAATGGTCGATGAAGAACTAGCTAACAAAGCCACAGACTGGCTCAAACCACCACTGACAGACTTAGACCATCACAAGGAAACAAGCAATTTGACTGTGGGGCCCATACAGGAGGGTGGGGGGCCTTTTATTTGTCTGCCCAGGAGCCTGTTGTCTCAATCCATCTATGCCTGGGAGGGTGATGAGTGAATGAACCACATTTACAGGGAATAATTCAACTTTGAATCTGTCTATGGAAAGCCTCAGCTAAACGTCAAGAGATCTGCAAAACCTCAATCTCAAAGTGTAAGAACAATATTCTAACGGTTCCCAGTGTAATCACCTACTGCACTTCTGAACAGTGAGGACTGTGCTCAGCATTTGCAAACTATTCCCTCTCAGCACCTCGTTGGCTACCATGTCTGAAACACAGGAGTTGACAAATACCTGTCACAACAAACCATTTGTGCTATTTTAGCAAAAGTGAGAGTGCACAGCAACTGCATTCGTTCTCATAATGACTTGCACTTTTAATGTGGCCTCAAAATTCAAGCACAGGTGTGTTGTCCTTTCATATGTTCCATCACATATGCTGAAAAACCAAAAGCCCTTAATAACTGAACTAAGATGAAAGAAGAACCTCATTATTTGAGTTTAAGCAGCTGTTTCTCTGCTCACTCCTGAAAACTCAGTTTCAACTTTTGAATTTCATCTGACTATTTTCAGTATGTAGTGGAAGCAGATTAGAAGAGAGAGAGCTTTACAGGCCTGTGACTCAGATTTCAGAGCTCTGTGTAGCTTCTAGACCTGTATCCAAAGCAGCAAAACCACACCTGATGTGATGCCACCCAGCCTCAGTCAGCTTCAGCTGCAACCAAACAAAACAATCAAGGTTTTCTTTTCTGCACATCCCAAATTATATTTTATTATTTTAAGGCTCATTTGCCCTTCTGTCTGTGACTTGCATGCTGTTGCATCTTTATTCAGTTAAAGTGGATCAAAACAACCAGTCACATCCTGCTTCCTGATACATTCTTAATTATTCTGATGTACAAGTTTTGACATTTGACTGAATGCTTCGTCGTAGCAAACTGATCGTTTCTCTTCCTGCAGTCAAAGGTGTGCAATCAGTACATGCCCTACATATATTTATTTCTCATTAGCTGACTTCCTGCCTTCTCCCTTCAAAGGAATAATAATGCTGTCAAGGATAATTTCTCAAGACAGAGCTAACACCCTCTATAACCCCCAGCTGGCTTCATGTTTTCAACTTTGAATTGCTTCCTTGTGCTGGCTTCATAAATTAAAGGGTGACAACTGAAAACCGGGTGTTAATATTATCACCCTTCTCACAGGTTTTGTCAGAACTATTGCGACAGAAACAAATAGCTGATAATTGTGAAGTCAAGCACACACACTGCTAAAATCCTTAGCATACCCTACCATTCACACAGAGCTATGCACTGTGTAATCACCTTCTCACACAGTTTACTCACCTTAAATTGGAATGGCAAAATCTACCACTAAGTCACATTACAAATAATTTAATGCACCAACAAGCAGACATTTTTTGAAACATAAAACCTGTCTCATCTATCACAAACAGGCCCCCTATGCACAGTGACTCAGTGATTACTGCCTGCAATATTGCTCAATCACTTGAGCGCACATATGCACTAAGACAGACAGGGCTTAGAGACATGAGGGGAGACAGGAAAGAGAAACAGCAAGAGAAGGATAAGCAGAGAGACATACATGCCTGACCTGCATGCCAAGTAGCCATCTTTGTACCCACCCTCTTTTCCCCCTCTTCACTCACAGTCTGCCTTCTTCCTCTCCAGTCCAAACACACACAAACACATGTGCACTCGCGTATACACTAACAGAATAATACTGTTTGCACACATACTGTGTTTCTTCTCTCTCTCACAAGCTTCAAAACATGCATGCATGCCCTCACAGATGCACATGAATACAAATGACTGCAGCAGCACAGATACACCTGGCCAACACCTGCCTGCCTGGAGACAAATGCACCCTCCCCTAAAAACACACACTTACATTATAAAGAAAAGGGGGAGAAGATGAGTTGTGTGCTACTTAGCTGTACATCACCTGCACTACACACACATGCCTCCACATACATTAAGAAAATGCAGGCACATACACACTTTACATCACTCCATCAGCCTCCATGCAGCAACAGAAGCATCACACAGTCATGGCAGCACCACACAGAAACATCTCAGCTGAGGATGTAACCATTAGAGAGAGTTACCGTTGCTACTTAATGAGCACGTCGACCGCCTGGCGCATCCTCCTGCTCCACACTCCTCCTTCTTCCTCCTCCCCCCTCTCCATTTTTTCCCCCACTGCGGCTCTGTGTCTCTCCCGTGCCCCGAGGATCCACCAGAGTCCCCCCTCACTGGTACGTGTAGTAGCGCCTAAAAGGGAGTTAGCATCCCTTCCTTCCCCTCCTCCTCCTCCTCTCCTCTCTCTCTCCCCGTGTCTGTCACCCTCTTGCCCCTCGTCTCCAATATAAACGATAAAAAAACCCTCCCTCCTTTCTTCACTGTCTCTCCCTGTCACTGGTTCTCTCTCCCGCTGCTGTTGCCTCTCACTCAGTACAGTGTGTGCCTCTTTGCAAAGCCCAGGCATTGCCAACCATATGATATCACTCAGTTGCCTTATATGGGAAGCAGTGGGTTACCATGACGACAGCAGACTCCACCTGTTTCTCCATCTCTCCCTCTCTCTCTCTAGGCCACCTTTTTCATCAGGAGATGGATGGTGTGCTTTGGGTAAATAGACGCCGTACATGCATAGTGGGTGGAGAGGAAGAAGGGTTGGGCAGCTGAGATGAGAGAGCAGATGTGAGGGACCAAAGATGACTAAGGTTTGGAAGAAGAAAAGAAAGAGCAAACTTACTGATACAGTTTCACATTCTGGGAAACACGCTTATTACTCATTGTTAAGTATTGAGCTGGAGCCAGACTGTGGCTGCGGTTAGCCTAGCTTAGCAAAAAGATTGGAGGCAGGAGGAAATTGATGTGTGTTGACAGCTGTATTTTCTGTGTCTCTGCGCTGGCGATAGCTGTGGCCAGAGGCAGGGGTGTTTCTCCTGTCTCTTATATGATCATTCCTCACTTAACTCAGAAGTCGTTCTGGTCAACAGAGGATCAAGGACATTCCAAATCTCCTATATCTGAGGATCAAGGAGGGAGGAGGCTGCTGAAGGAGCCATGAGCAGGGATATGCGAGAGCATCCTTTCATTAACCAACACACCCCTTTATCAGAAATTAGTTGGTGACTGGACACTTCAGATGAAGGATGGGAGGAAAGGATGTCTCATTGTTAATGTTTCCTCGAGTCCTCTCTTCTTGCATGTTTACCTTGCTTTTTTTTCTGCCTCATATCTCACATGGGCAGGACTAAGACACAAGGAAAGGACAAGTGAGGGGAAATGACAGCCCTTATAGACTTGAGAAACACCCATCACTCTTTTGGGTTGTCTGTCCATCAGTTTGACTAGTTGGTGGTAGGCATACAACCACAGAGTAATAATTCTTGGTTCAAACTAAGAGTTAAAACTAAGACTAATGCTCACTAATTAACCAATACAGGAACAAAAATGTCCTCAGCTGAAAAATTAACCAATGCTTGTCATTAAATTGGTTCAACCTCCAACTAAAACCATGTTTACGTTCATGTGCAGGTAAACAAACAAAAGTCTGTGTTTATTAGTGAGGATTAGAATATTTACTTTGGACAGAGCCAGGCTAGCCATTATCCCAACACATGTTTATGCTACGCTAGGCTAAACACACGTTGACTCCAGCCCTGCACTGCACATACAGACGAGATCATCTCACACTGGAAAACAGAGCAAATATTTGCCCAGATGCTGAACTATTCCTTTAAGCTACACAGAAAAGCTGAGGCAGGCTGTTCTGACCATCTGTCACAGGTGTCACTTCATGAGATGACTGATGGCAGAA
>NW_018127947.1:1260146-1265519 GCF_001952655.1 Monopterus albus | reverse complement strand
GACTCATTTGAATCCTTTTCTATATATTCTAGTGCTGACTCTTTCAGCAAATAACCAGTAAAAAAACAAGTGTCCATTTCTGACCCAGCAGGCCAGTGTGTGTGTCTAGAGCCCCAGAGGCATCCCGCCACACAATACACTTGTGTGGGTTGCCAAGCCCACCAATGTGTTGTCATTATCTCCCAGGAAGAAAATGTTCATGTGGAAACAGAAAGCACTCAGAGAGCCCATACCTTCCCTGAGGCTGCACTCTCCTTAGATTTGCCACTGTACAGACATGTGGATCTGGATCTGCATTTTAATACACATAGCGATAAACACGGATATATTTCTTCTGAAATATCTGGTAATTTCATTTTTTTAATACCTATATTTTAACACAGGTTGATGGACAGATATCAGCATGTGTGTGTGTATATATTAATTCTGAATAATACAAATGTAATATTACAATCTGCATAAAAATGGGTAGACTGAAAAGTATCTACTTCGCCAGACAAAAGTATCACCTCTTTCATGAAGCCTGTGCTATTTATGTTGGCAGTAAGTTCATGAAACTCCTCAAAAGAAACACTGGGAATATATCAATGTTAAATCTGAGTAACAACACAAAAATACACCACATTTGACCATATACTGTTGTGGTTTTTCCTCTTACATACATGATATATTCCTCTGATGATAACACCTTATATGCTCTATCACCCTGCTGGTTCACACAGACATTTATTGTCAGTTTAAAAGTTGAGAATGAATAAAATCACTCTTACCTAGCACTTTTGATATTTTCCAGTGTGCACTCTGTTTTCCCTAGGTATTCCCAAAGGACCGTGTGCACTGCAAGCACTTCTGCATCCTGACTAAAAGAAACCGCACAAAGTGTAACTGATGTTTAATTATAGATAACTGCTCAGTGCCTACCAAAATAAAGACACCATTAGACACGATTAATGCACTGAATGGTGCTTTACATCGTATATTTTCTGACCCTCAGGATGACTCTAAAAAGTGGCAGAATAGTCCAACATATTTTGTGTAAATTGAGTGCATGCGAGTAGTGTTGTTTATTATATGCAGAATTAACATGGATTTTAGTGCCCACCACTGATGCAGTTACAATAATACCCATGTTACCATGGCAAATCATCAGAGCATCCCTTGTTGTGTTTGTTGATGCCAGCTAAGTATATTAAGTGTGCAAGGCAGATACCTGTCGTCCAGCGGTGACAGAGCCCTGCGACATGTTGCCAGGGCTGTTGGAGTACTTGTTCTTCTGGAGATCCATTAGAGCGTCTCGTTGGCGCTCGATGTCCACCTTGTGGATGCTGTTCAGGGCTTCCAGGCTTTTGGCAGCCACGGTGTTGTGGCGCCGGTCCAATGAGGACGACGTGAATCCACCGTTGGTGGTGTCGGGGAACCGCCGGGCCCCACGGCCGCAGCCAGCAGCCAGGGTGTGGTAATCCCTTGGGAACTCAGCATCACCGGCAGAGATCATGGGACCCTTTCTCTTCTCTCGACCTGCAATGGGAGATTGGGGGGAATAAACGGGGAAGGGGTTAGCTTTTGAATAATCATAAATTCTCAGTTGTTGGATTATCCTTGAATGCACCTCCAATAGGACAAAACTATTTTACCTCATCAATTTAACATTACCTTAATAATTGATTACCCAGATCAGCAAGTCTCTAATGTTCATAGCTTACTGGAATGAATGGAACCGCTGGTGGGAGACCAATCTAACATCAATAAGAAATGGTTCACAATAATGTAAACTACATGTGGGGAAAGCCTGGGTACCCAGATGTGTTGTGGAGCAGCAAATTGCTCATTACACAGTAAATAAGTGAGATGTTAGTACTAATATCAGCGCACAGGGTACTGTGTAAACACACAGTGGTTACAGTTGGACCTTGAGGCACGCCAAGTGAGCAGCAGCAACGCTGTTAATGTGTGGACTAACAATGCTCCAGCACTAACATCCATGCACTCATTTTGTCCTTCAGCAACCAGCACAGTGTATTAATGTTTAGAGGAAACAATTTCCTCTGTCTCTCTTGTTTCTGCCCAAACACTCACACTGCTTCCCATTGCTTGCTGCAAACGAGAACACACAGAAACACAAACACACCTCTGGCAATATACCCATTGTGGAAACAGCTGCAACATCTGTCTATTCCAACAACAGCAACTGTCCTGGGAACCCAGAGGGAAGTAAAAGCTGTTGCACAGCAGAACTGTCTCACATGTGTCTCATTCAGTCAAGGAAAAGTGACATAAATGGAAATGAGGTCTTCTTGCATGGGGAATGGTCTAGTGCCCTCTAGTGACCACTGATACACAAAGCACTGCTGGTGGTGATCAGTGCCGTTTTCAAAGTAATGAACTAGTTTATTTAGACTTCTGCATTTGCACACATTTAAAATCAAATAAATGACAGAAATAACAATTAAATGTAACATTTATGGAGGGGAAAGGCCACATAGGGAATATTCAACACCTCTACCAGACAGCAAAGCTACTGTACAATACATGTACAACACAGTTTAGAAATTGGTCTATAGTTATTAACAGATCCCCTCCAACAAAGGGAGAACATAGGCAGATTTCCATATGTTAGACATATCATCATTAGAAAAGGTACAACTAAAAATATGAGTCAATAGTTGTGCTGTAAAATCAGCAGCCACTTTGAGGAAGTAAGGATCAATGTTGTTTCTCCGGGGATTCAGCCTAGCAACAGAAACACCAGCAGCTGTGAAATGACAGAACAGAGTGTTTGAGTTGGTCACAGATGTAAATCCTTAAACAGGAACGTGGTGGCATGCCGGTCTGTATCCATGGTAGGAGAAAAAAAAAGATGTTATAAAAAGAGAGGGACGAGGAGGGAAAATCTAGACAAGAGCTTGTCACTGTAATTTATGTGTGGCCTTGAGCAAACCTCAGCCATGTGGGGGAGGGTGGGTATGTGTGACAGAGGGATGCTATATTTTACTGCTGCAATACCTGCTGGAATTTACTGCGAATGTCTTCTTAAAACCAACTGTTACAGTGATGATGCAAAAACATCTGTAATATAACTTCATCCATCAATGTCAGTCATTCGCTTAAAATGTCTGCTTTATATTCATAACAATACATGGTTATAACGGGTATCTGCCCAGTACAACCAGTGCTCCACAGCTGTCAAAATGTTCTGACATAAGATGCTAATTATGAATGTTAAGGCAGGAGGTTATTTCTCTCCCACTCACCTATTTCTCTGTCTTTAGTCAATTAATGGCTGAATTTGTTGCCAATGTTGGATTTCACAGGTCCATTATTTCCTGATGATTTCCTATGAAATTTGGTACTATAAGACAAAGTTCTGAGACTGAGTTTATAAGGTGTGTTTGGTGAAATCCAAGGAAACAACGTGATGCACCTAAGTAAATTGTTTTTCATCGAGACATACCAGAGCACAGACCAGCACAGATCAATTAAATCATGACATTACTCATCCATGTGTAAAAACCAGCTACAGCCCGGCGCTCAGTTTTTTCCTCCCTCTACAGTGTCATTATTGCTCCTGGTGGTAGTTAATGGGCTGCCACCTCCTCCCCGCCTGCTCCTGGCACCACCTCTGTTACAGCTCTGCTGCTGCTCACAGCACTGCCACTCCGGCTGATCAATCACATTTTAATTGTCTTATTTTAACCACCGTGTTGAATCCTTTATGCGGATGTTGTCGCCATCAGGAAGATGTCATACATTTCAGCTTCACCCCCATGGACGAGGCACTATTATACCACAGGAATAATATACTACCCTTGTGAGGCACTACATTAATTCACTCACATTTAAACACGCTCTGGCTCAGTGCTGACCATCTCATAGCCAAACAGAAACAAAATCCTTCATTTTAAATTAATATAATACATTAAATCCTCAGTTTCAATTACTGGTTCCGGGTCTTAACACAAAATAAGTGTGCGTTTGTCCTGCTCACAGGAGCACAGACACAAAAAAAGGTCTGGTCCATCCATGACTCATTATTCTGTCTTCATTAGAGGTGAGAGCAGACTAAAGACCAGGCAAGTGATTGTCATTGTGCAACCGATGCAATATTTCAGTTGTCTGGGACACATTCCAAAAAGCTACTCAAGGCCACATCCAAACATTTCTCATTACAAGGCTGGAGGTGTGTGTGTGTATGTGTGTTTTTAGTACAGCTTCAGCCAGCGGCTGACAGAGGCTGTTTGTTAGTTTTATGGTTTCATTGGGCTGAGGTTTAATGATTTGTTCTCGTCTGTGCTTCGTTCAGATTTACTTCAAATTATTTCCTTCCTGAGTGTTTGATTTGGAAGCTGTGGGGCCAGGGGGTCTGCAGGAGCAGAGTACACCCTGCTGATGGCTGTGTATAAAGGTACATGTATGATACTTCACAGTATGCAGTCGATATACGCTGTGAGTACTTATTAAATCATTATGAATCGCAGCAAGATGTCAACGTGCATCGGCTGCAAGTTTGATAAAGATAAACAACATTTATTGTATTTAGTGCTTTTATGAAAACAGGAGTGTGTACATCAAAATGCTTTAGGGGAGAAGTTAAACTACAACACCCAAGGTACATTTTGGTGTAAAGCATCAACAACTGAGCCTAAAATTCAGTTACATGCAGCACTAACCACAGCCGGTAGCAAAAGACTGAAAGCTGAAAGCACAATCTGCAGCAAAGCAGCATCCTGAATTCACTACTGCTGTTCCAGATCTCATTTTTATGGCAAAGGCAGCTAGGGCTCATGGGTACTGTAGTATTCAGAGCCATATGCCTGGTCAAGCTTGTGTCAAACAAACAGGACTTCTCAAAAATAAGCAGAAATCATATCAACTGGGTGTAATGTCCAGGAGACTCCTGTGATTCTATGTTGATGAACACTGAGGACTTCTTTAAAACAAGACTTAAAATGGGAATTAACCCTGGGGAAAATACATCTAATGCCAGTTCACCAACTCTAAACCAGTTTTCTGACTGCTGCTGAAACATGTCACTCATGATGACAGCTGCAGGAATCCTCCCGGGTTTGCTTATTAGTAGATTTCCTCCCTTCTCTCCTCCCTTGTCCCTCTGCCTTCATTTCCCTCTAGCTATTGCCTCATGCATGTGTTTATTTCCTCAAACTGAATCCAACTTGAAGCTAGTGGAAGGATGCCACTGGCAGGAGCTGGGTTCACTCTAACTGCCTCCTGATCTTTCTCTCCCTCTCTGTCATAAATTCTCTGTTCATCAGAGACCAGTAATTACAGAGCCAGGCACTCTGGCAGGAGTTAGTGAAAAAAATGGCGCTCCTCCATCCATGAATTATAATATCAAGCTCTCCAGGGCACTTGAAA
>NW_018127947.1:1235100-1260092 GCF_001952655.1 Monopterus albus | reverse complement strand
ACTCTGCCTTTGCTGAATACAAAATCTGTCCAAACTGTTGCGTGCAGGGAGGCCCTGGATCACAGCGAAGCACAGAGGTGCTGATTGCTTCATACATCAAACCCTCCAATCATCTGCACTAAGAACAGACTGTCTCTTCCCCTTAGCTGACATGTACTGTACGTCAGTGCCTTCTACCTTTAACAGCAGCAGTTCTCAGTCGATGAGCACAGATTTTTAATTGCAGTAATTATTTGTAGAAAAAGCAGTAGTATGCACCTTGCTGTACAATGATACAGCTGTCTTCCCCACTTTTAGACCTTCAGTTCAATTGTGACTTCTTGGGGTGCTTCATAATTCATTCACAGCCAGAAAATTGATAAAGAGGCGTCTCAAAATACCAGAGTGACTTTCTACACCATCTCCCTATATGAGACCCAGCTGAGAGCACACTGCTCGCACAGACAGTCGAGTCGTCAACACACAGCACCCAGCCCTGTCCTGCTTTGTCCAGTACTATTCGTCCGCATTCAGCCTCCAGTGAGCAGCGGACACGGGCCTGAAGGACACTTGGCCCTCTGTTGTCTGTGAAGCCGCGGGCAACACTGGCTTCAACTGATTTTGTGATAATCACATAGGCCAGGGGGCTGAGGGGAGCATGGAAAAATACTGAGACTCTTCTATGACGTGTGTCCTATACATGTCGGGTTGGGCTCAAACAGCTGGTTCTAGGGATGGACAACACAGCCATGTATGCTAGTGATGTCTGCAAGTCTGCGACTAACAGCTCTTTTCATTGTCAGGTAATCTGCACTGCGTTCTCAGACTTCAATGATCAATCACTTAGGACCTTTCTGACCCCGAATACACAGCAATTTAATATCTGACTCACGATTACACTGCCAACGTATGAACGTACAATGGACAATCAGTTCAGTTTATAACAATTTTCTGTAGCATTATATCAATTGTTTAATACTTCCCAGCACTAAACAGTATAACAATAATTCCTAATGATATAATTAAAGTAAGCAGATCTTGACCAGATTAAGCAACAGATGGTGAATGCAAGGTTGAATTAAGTTTTTGTAAAATCAGACCCTATTCTGATATAGTCAGTGGTAGGCTTTTCCTGCACAAGCCATTTAATTCAGTTATCTCACCATATAGCAGCTTTTAACTAAGGTAAAATCAAACTGCAAATGTGTGTCCCCTTAAATCCTGATGGCTGGTGAAATGAGGTACATTTATAGCACAAATAATCCACGTGATGCATCCATGGGACATTTATTCACTGCTGATGCTGGCATGCGGTCAGTAAACCGACATTTGTCACTGCATAAAAATTTGCCTCACACATATGACAAGACTTAG
This sequence comes from Monopterus albus, assembly GCF_001952655.1. Classification (NCBI taxonomy): domain Eukaryota; kingdom Metazoa; phylum Chordata; class Actinopteri; order Synbranchiformes; family Synbranchidae; genus Monopterus; species Monopterus albus. Next base: position 1,258,739 of record NW_018127947.1, on the reverse strand, counting down.
TTTTGGGTGTCATCTCTGAAAATCTAACCCAACCAGGTCACTGGTTATACTTATAACAACCGTCCTGCAGAGTTTCAATTTGATGATCCATCATCAAAGAGAATAATTTAGGCCAGTCTGGGGATAGCCAAGACTCAGTCTCCTTTCACTGATCCTCCAAGAGTCTTGCAGTGAATTGATACTGCATGCTCTGATACTTTTTAAAAACCTCACCGTTATATTAGCTCATCCTGGTCCAAGCATCAAAACACACATATATCAACACACAAGATGTGGCCAATCCCTGGCACCATTAAACTAAGACAAGAGGCTAGATGACTAGGATGTTAGAGGGGTGTGGGGGTGCAGGTTAGCAAGCAGCCACCTTCCATCACAGATGTATGGCTGAATTCAGCCCCTCAAGATGAGATGGCCAATAGTTTCCTAGTTACACCACTAAACTGCTGCAGCTACAGCCACACTCCAGCTCTACTCTCTCCACAGTGACAGGACAAAACCTGGTCTGAGGCAAAACATCAATTCTAACTAACAGAGGAGGTCCTGATAATTAGAAAGTGATATTTTTGGCTTGTCTGAGTCCATCAGACGTCCTGAAGGTGAGTAATTGGTATCATTGAGTGAATAGTGGGACAGGATGAGTCAGGGATCGAGATCTATTACTGGCCACTAATCAGTGCCCACACTGGGCTCTGGGAGGCAGCCAGCTGGATGACTCCTGGCTGTGACACAGCACAAACTGGGAAAACATTAAATATCTGCAACTGTACTGAGTTCAGTGTACTGTAAATATTTTTGTGTAGAGTTTTGTCACATCCAACCAAAATGCCTACAAGGGTCAAGTATGGAAATGGTGAAATCTATCTGTATTTGTGCGCATTCAATCACTTGAACTGACTCTTACAGATTGTGGAAATATTTTACAAAAACATCAGTAATAATGTATGCGACACAAAACACCATGGCTGCAACTAGGGAAACACTGAGTCTTTGAAATGTGACGAGCATGATCCATTCATTTATAAATGATATATTGGGACACAACATCACCGTCTGCACAGAAATACCAGTGATGAGGCCAAATTACTGATGCAACAAAGATGAAATGAAATTTAATGATTCTTTCAAGTGTTTAGGTAGAGAAAAAAACCTCATCAGGGTCTCTTTCCAGTCACAACATGCTAACTTCAAACTTCTCTTTCAGCAGAAATGTTATTCTGATCTGATGCAGGGATAGCACTGAGTACATGGATTAAAATGGCTTAAAACTATACAATATGCTAATGTAATTTGGTATGTAGATGTACTCGTTTAGGTTCTATTAAGTCAACCTCAAAAACATGGCAGACTTATGGTAGCTAGAATTTACTGAAAGCTACTCTACCTTGTTTCATCTCAGCCCAGAGGCTCGAGTAAGACTCAAACATAAGCCGCTCCTAACCACTCTTTGCCCCTCCCATCACATCCTGCTTCCTAGCAACAACATCAATTCCTGGTTGGGACAAACTGTATAAAACAACCCCCATTCTGAAGCTAGCGTTAGCTGACTAATAGTAAACGTGTCAGTCCAGTAGAACGCTCTGGTTACTGCTGATGTGACACAAAGCACTGATGCTACACAAAGCTCCAGTTACTCCCAAATTAAAATCATATAAATTAAATACAAAGGTAAAATCATGACCATAACAAGCAGGTTAGTTTTAGATGGACTGTTTGGGTGTCACTTTCGGCTTTTTCCCGTTAGGGGTCGCCATTTAGCACATGTTTTAGGCCGGATGCCCTTCCTGACGCAACCCTGACTGGAACCCGGGCCGTAGCAGTGAGAGCGCTGCATCCTAACCACTAGTCTATCAGGGAACCTGACAACCTGACTGTTTGGGATGTTTATTGGACCAAACATTTTAAGTTAAAATGTTTGGTCCAATCAACAGTCAAAAGCCTTTAGTAGGCAAAAAGAAAAGCATTAAATTCTCACGTTTTAGAAGTTGGATATTTTTGTGTTAAAAAAAACAACAACTGGTTATTAAAATGCTTTAGCCAAATAATTTTTGTCAGGGTCACTTCCTTTTCTTGTAACCAAACCACTGTCTTTCAAAAAAGTCTTTTTTCCCCCCTCATTCATCCTCAGTCCACAAGCTGCTGTCAGGTTTAGTCTGGGTAAAAATGTGCAGTTTATAAGCAGATGGTGTTCTTAAATCAAAATAATTGACTGAAACCGGTCCTTTCTGAGCACACCGTCTAAAAATATGCCTTGCCTGCAGATGGTGTGCTAGCATGATTTGCACATTAGCCCCTTCCTAACTGGCAGCATGTTACATCAATGGTCATAAGTCAGCTGGTACTGTATGGGGAAAAATTGCGTGGGCTAGGCAATTAACAAGACTGATGTGATCTGAGAAAAAGTGAAGTAGCAGGGAAATCCACTCAGTTGAGAAGGCAGTTTCAAAGGAGTGCGAGTCTGTTTCTGCAGTCACGTCTGCCTCTGCCTGTCTGTGTATATAATATACATATTTCAGAATTTCAAAGCTCACAGTTGATAATGAAATCCCACCACATGTGCTAACTGCTTAATTGAATAATGCACAAATCCCAGAATTACCATGAGTGCCGATATCCAAAAACTCAGTCCAACACTTACCGGTCATGTTCTTTCACCTGGCACTGTGACTCAACAGATCTGTGAAAGCATATCACAGCTGTCTGATGGCAAGGACATGAAACTTTCCACTGCTTCCTATATGAACTGTGAAGTCTAAACTCCTCATTTTACCATCTCAAACCCACATGGTGATTCACTTCAGCAGTGTGCAGCCCCTTCTAGCATCACTAGCAGAGGCACAGTCAGACAGACTGCAGTCTAACTCCATCTCTACTCATTATCCCTGATCTCCACCGTACTGACGTCCCCCGACTCCTCTTGGCCCTCGGCATTTGAAGCTGACAGCTCAGTGGGCTCAGAGCCAGAGATGATACTACTGCTGTCGGAGGTTAGCCTCCACCCCCACCCCCCAGGGGGCAAACACAATCACAATATGGTTAACAGAAGGCCGTGCCCTGGTGGCTCGGCAGGTCATGATCTTGCAGCACTGTGGGTGTCACGTCTTCCTCCCTAATATCTTCTTGCCATGCTGTACAGCTACAGGAATAAAACAACCTCAGCAGATGCACTAGTAAAGTGATCTGCACTGTCCAGCTGTTACCGCAGAGTGTGATGCTGCAGAAAGATGTGTACTCTATATAAAGGTGAGACTTTATTACCTTATGCAGCAGTTGTTGCACTGTGTGCACAGGTGCTGATTTAAGTGGGTGCTTGGGAGCTCAGGTAATTGAAAGCACCCACTGGGAAATCACACTGTGGGGTGAAGGTACTGAACTTGTGTTCCTCTATAATTCAATGATACAACTGGTGTGACTCTGTTTTTATATTCTCAAAAACTACCATGAAAAGACCTCCCTACCCGTCTGTGGCTTCAAGCCCCAGGCTTGCCATTTGCCACTGAAGATGTAAATCTGTTTAAAAAAAGGCTGACAGTTATATAGTCTCATTCCCAAAGCAACAATGTGGCGCACTGATGTGGAGCTCTGTGGCACTGCAGATGATGATGCATCAGGACTTGGATACACTGGCGTGTTACTAGCCTCAGTTATTGGTTCAATTCTTTTCATGGGATTTGTTGACAATCACAAAAATTACAGAAAACTGCCAGATTTCTTATCTAAGGTTTCGCAACCATTCAGTGGATTCACACGAAATGAAAGGCACCACCTTGGGATGCAGCCATTTTGACTTAATTGGGTTTAGAAAATGCATGTTAGCACAGCTGAAGTGCTCTAACTGTTGTATTTCCTCAGAGAGCTCTGCAGCCCAGACATGAGACAGCAGCATCACCAGCGAGTCCCCACTGTGGTGATCAAATTGGCTTTAAGGTCGACTGCATCACTGTTGCTTGTTACTATAGCTTCTAAGGTACCAATCCAGCTCCTGTGCATGCGCGTGCGCTATGTTGTTTGCACGGATTATTTTCTCTGGTGCTGATTTTACTTGGTGGGAGTTATTCTTATTTGCATGAGGTGGTTGTGTTGGCTAAAACAGTGACACGACAGACTCCAGTGAAAGCATTTATCTAGTGTGTGTGATGGTTTGTGACGTCAGGTATGTGACCAATTTGTGCTTGTTAAACAAAAAAAAACAACAAAAAAAAACTGTTTTTAAAACCATAACTATATCAGAGTCCGTGTCTGGGTGTCCACAACTAAACAGAACAAAATACAAATACATAAAGTTGCAGTTTTAATTCATTTAAAAAGTAGTGATGCTGTGTAGTTAATTATAATGCCAAGACCTATGTAGATAATAAATGGTAAACTCAAAAATACTGCAGCTGTGTTAAAGGCTTTATCAGAACGCTAAGACTTGATTCCAATCTTGAAGATATTTGTTACATAGTCCCGACTCTTTGCTAAGCACCAGATCAAAGAAATCAGAGGGAAAACGTCAGCAGTGACTCAAATTAAAACTTAATTCAGAGCTGCTTTGCCTTTTCACTTCCAGCCAGCGCAACATACTGCAGAAATTCCCTTGCAGTCTCAAGATGTACACACCGATATCAGACCAGCATCAAAGTCAATTCTGAGCCTTCTGAGCTACTCGGTCTTCCAGAAAAAAAAAACAAAAAAAAACAATAACCAAGATAAAGAGTGGAACATACACTTCGAAAGCTTGAAATTGTTTGCGGGTCAGTGGTGTTGCTCTCATGAGGTTTGGTGTACAAACTCGACACACTAATAAAAAAACAACATACAGTGAAACACTTCTCCAGCCTGAGAGCACCAAAAGCATGTTTATCCCCCTGCACACCGATTCTCTGACAAATTCAACTTAATTTGACAGTTTGCACATCGACTTACATTGAAACCAAATGCAGCTGGTCCCCTGATCACATTCAGAATGTGATTAGTAACACAGCACCAGAGTGAGGAGACAGAAACAGGTGAGCGGACTAAATGTGCCTTTTAAGAGTCGGCTGTGATAAGGAAGTCTTTGTGGACTGTGTCCTACATTCTGTTGAATAGGTGCTCACAGTGGGAGCACCCCCTTCCATATGAAGGTCAACCCAGGTTAGCTGAGTGCCTGCTGCATATATACTTGCCCTATGTGACAAACACTGTTCAGTTTGGTTTTTCTCCTCCTCTCCCTCTCTGCTGCCTTTTTTTGGTTCTCCTGGGGCTATGCAAAAAAGCCAGATAATCTTGGTGCATGCAGCCTGCGAGAGTCTTCTGCAGAGATTGAGGGGCTGGATCACTACAGCGACAACCCAAAAATCTGCTGGTGTATAATGTGGCAGAGCCGAAATGAGGAATGAAGGAAGCGTACCTGGCTTGTGGTCCTGTGCAGGCTGGTGTCCCTCTCTGGCCGAGATTCTACATGGCACTGGTGTGTTTGTGTCTGCACATGTGTGTGAACGAGTAAAAAGAGAGTGCACAGTGCAGTGTATAAGACTGGAGGCAGGGTGCTCAGTCTGAGCTAAGACAGAGCCTGTGCATCTCCCTCTCCCTCTTCAAGCATAATCCTTTCCACAGTCTACGGGGACGAGCTGCAAATGAACCAGCTTTATATCTCCCTCTCTCTCCCTCCACTTCCCTCTTGTTCTGTATCTCCACTTTGCACATGAGCCCCGAGCAGAATTACCCTCCCCATGCCTCCACCTTGCAGTAGATAAGCCAGAGCTGCAGAGAGCAGGCTTGCCCCTAATGACTGCCACAATTCTATCATACCTTTCCCCACCTTTTCCCTCCACTAAGGTCTTTAAAACACCACCATGTTGGTGCTCATTTGTGTCGCAGTGACTCCTCTGAGCAATTAGTCCGTCACCCCAGCTGTGCTATTTAGACCTGCATACTGATCATTTATACAAGCACTTAGGACATAATAGTCCCTTGGTGTCATTTCAGCACTGGCAATATTTTGAGTCAGACTCATCTTTGCAGCAGCTTTAGCTACATTTCAAGTTTTGTTCTCTCATTTCTGGCAGCACTTTAAGATGCACTATGCAAATGTTGTTAGTGATTCAGACTATCCTTCATCCCATCTGGAAATGTCTGGCAGCATATTACCAACAGGCTGCATGTTTGAGGAGACTGACTGAACTGCCTACAGCCACCTAGATTATGTGATAAACTCTACATTTCTATAATCATAATGTGCCCATTACCTTATCATGTGTTCCCACTGCAGTGTTTCTAATGGCAGGGTTTTCCCTAACATAGAAAGGCTTAGCCGCAGCACCTAAGTGCTTCTGCGGAGCACCTGAGCTGAATGAATGTAAAAAGATTACATATTAGAATGAATCTACAGTGAATAACAACAGTGTTACATGCACTGAAAAATAACAGCAGTGACTTGATCTCAAATTGAAATTTAAGCTGGCAACAGGAAAGACCTGTCAATCAACAATCATTGTGTTTGGAAGAACGTGTGTGACTAGCAGCATTCCAAGCTAATCAAATAGCTGATTGGATATTTCTCTGTACCATCAACTCAGGACGGTGGTTACAGCCATCGATAAGGTCAGACTCCACCAAGAACACACAAAGTAGGCTAGAACTTTGTTGGGGAGTAATTTTTATGAATAATAACAAAACAGATAGCATGTAGCCTGTTTTACAAGTAAAGAAACTGCTAATATAGCTAACGTACTGAATTAGCTAAGTTACATTAGCCAAGGCCAGTTAGCTGATGTTAAACTCCCTTCTAATTTAGACAGCCCAAAACTGATTAAATCAGCAAATATTCACATTTGAGAAGCTGAAACTAAAGATTTTTCAATTTTTTTCCTCATTAAAAATTGACAATTTCTGTCGATGGACATCTTAGCTCTGTCGGTGGTTAATGCTTTTACCAACACAAACTAATTTCCACTGATCTCCAGTGTAGTAGCGGCAAAAAGCTTTCAAGAGCAAATATCTCACACCAATCTTTTGATGTCCTCAGGTATTCTTATAGATACACCAGGATTTTACTAGTTACTGTTGATGTCTTGCCAAGTGGAATTAGTCTAAGCCATCTCATCACTAAATGCACTGGATTATACAGTATGCCTCCCATTCACAGTACTCACTCAGCAGTCAGCACCATGCAGAACAAACTGACTGATATTATGATGTCTTTGCTCCAGCTGTGTTTATACATCCATACTGTGACATCTACATTATCTGTACGTTTCTATAGCCTGATTCTGTGTATGTTTAGACCAGGTACCTCTTCCTCCACGCCCACTCAAATGCTCCTGAGTCCTAATTTAGATCAAATGTTTCTCCCTGCCCACACGGTCGCCCTCCTGTGTGTATCCATGATGTTACAGTGCTCCACAATGGCAAACCTTGCGCCTCCCCATTAGGGCTGCTGGGTGGAAAAGCGAGCTCAACGCATTATGAGCGTGTCAAATTGGCAGAATGTATTAGCATCACACCAATCACCATTGCATTTACCACCACTAGTCAATTATCAAGATAGATAGCTCAAAAAGATAATGGCCAGCAACAGCGCTTGAACCCATTTTCTGCAGTGCATGAGAGGAGTGAAGAGGGATGGAGAGGGAAAAGAAAGTAAGCATTGGAGTTGTTGTGATGGAATTAAAATGCCACTTTCAGCAGAGCTACAATCAAATTGGGTATATGGAGATATAAGGAGAGCAGAGACAAAAAAGAAAAAGTGCCTTTATTATGGCAGACTGCTTCTGGATCCAGGCTAGGGGCCCGGGTGGCAGAAATATGGAGGCAGAGGCACACTTGTCATCCCAATGAAATCATTCTGCAAGGCTGCAGAGGAAAGCCAGGGCTGCACAGAGATGATATCTTACACTGCAAATGTGTGTGTTGTACAGGAGAGGGTCTGCAACCGTGTCTGTGTGTGAGACAAATGGAAGAGACAAAAGTACGACCAAAAAACTATTTGCTGATTATACTGCATTTGCTTTGAGGCATTTTCTCTTGTCAACAGGGTGCCTGCAGATTTATCATCCTTTAAAACCTGCTTCCTCTTTTCTCAAGCATACAGACAATAAAGAATCCCATTCAGCCCAGTGATCCAAAATAATCAGACTTCAAGTTTAAAATTTAACATTTTTCTGATGCTCTAATCCAAGACAACCTGCATCAAGCAACGCAGAGTCCCGTTAACATTACACCACAAGTCAGTTTAGGTAAGCTCTCGTGTTTCTGGCTAGAGTCGGCACTGGCCACTGAAGTAAATCATAGTCGGCACACACAACACTATCTCTTATAAATAATGGCAAAATATAGAAAACAGCTTTTCTAATTACAGTAGGCTTACACTGCATAAATCTTAACTTTGTTGATGAATGACATCATTAGGTAAAAAAAAAAAAAGTTAGCTGGAGCCTTAATAAGCAAACATGGCAATTTTATCTACAGCACAACAGAATGTGCAAAAAGTTTATCTGCAGAGTGTTACTGTATAAAAAAACCCCAGCTCCCATGACAATCATGTCCTCCTCATTTCTCTTTCAGCCCCCACTCCTCATTTCAGATACCCCATTTATTCCAATGGACAGAAGCTTTTCATTTGTGTGTGATCAGGGTTTCAGAAGGACCGTTCTCTGTAATCAGCAAATGAGCAGCTTGTTAACTATCGCTCACTGCAATTTAGTCATCAACAGGGTTGTTAGGTTTGCTGTCAGAGGACACATGTCAGAGCTGTCACACCAGCTCATGAGATCAGAGCTGTCACATAACATGTAGACACACAAAGGACTCACACACTCCACAAACACACAAGACGCATATACACTGGTCCCAAGGCTGGGAAAAAAACTGACTACATGTTTTATTCAGCTCCAGGGGTGCTTTATGAAAAACTATTGGTCCTGGGTCAGCGTCATGTCTACAGTCAGTCTGTGTGTGATTCAACTTCCCAACCAAGCCACAAAATGCTGCTATTTAAACAAGTAAGGCTCGATATCCTGAGTGGTTTCTGAGCTGTTCTGGCTAAACACTCAGCATGCACAATTCATAGGATAGAGTTAATATGTGAACTAGTGTGTGGTGCCGGGAGCACAGTTCTTTCTAGACTGTTAAAGCTGAAGACATGACAAATTTTGTATGACCACAGCATTATAAACACACACAAACCACTAAGGAAACATGCAGATCGGTACTTTGTTCATCCCAGAGCCTCTGTCACAGACACATTCCACCTGCAACAGTGTGTACACAGAGCCAATTCCTCTCCGCCCTGATGTTTGACAGTAATGCCATCTGACAGGCTGCTCTCCACCAGAGATGTCACCGAGACTGCTGGCTTTCATCAAGGACAAATGTAACATAAAACATCTGGAGATGAAGATCTGTGAACAGGAAAGCTGTCAAATTAAACAACGTTTTTCCCATTGCACTACAAAATACCCAAATACATGGCAAAAGCAGGAAGACCTTGAAGTAACCTCCGCACACACATATCACACAGTCCATCACACACTGCAAAATTAACATCTCCATGAGCATCCTAACTGCCTTTCCTATGGTGCCTTCAAAGCCACAACAAAGGCCATTTTCAGGTATCTCTTTGGTTGTAAAAAGGAAAATCTGCAAACTCCTTTATGTAGCGAAAAGGTCATCCAGAGACTTCTCCAACAAGACCAAAGGAGCTTAAGAAGCCGATGGACAGATGCAGGGTGTAGTGCACAGCAAGAGCACATGTGCAACACACATGTGTTTAATACTGCTCTCAAATCTACCCACTGCTGAGGGAAAAGGAAATGGTCTTGCTGCAGGCAGAGAAGCTAGTTGGCTCTTGAATCAAACTGCAACCAACACACACAAGTGGGACTACATGGACCTGAGTCAGAGGAATCTTTGTAGTATCACAATGAATTATTGCAGAAGTTCTGTCAAGTCAAAAAACTTCATTTGACAATTCAGTGTAGATGAAAAACTTTTATGAGCTTCAATACAGACTGTCTTCATTCCAAATGACAAACCTCAGAGAGGAGGGCTGGATTTAAAAAAAACGCACCCCAAGGTCAACCTTTGCACTTGCTCCTTTTCTCAGTAATAGCTGGTTGTAAATGGTTCAGTTAAGGCTGCACGTGTTACATGCATCCACTATAGAAAATATGGATGCCATGACAGTGAAGCCACCATTACGCCATCGCCCCCTGGTGGCTGGTTGCAGTATAGGTCATAAATCCGGCCTCCTACATGTTAGCAAATTGGACAGAAACCAAGTTTAAAACTCATAGTACCAATTAAATAAATTTTTCCGAGCGGTCATTTCTTCCCGATCCTTTCCATGTGGTCATTTTATAAAGCGTGTATATTTATTGTATTTTCAGAAAATGTGCTATATTGTGATATGTATCATTGCGTTGATATGAAATGATTTATATTAGAATATGACATTTTGATCATGTTGCACAGCTCAACTGCTGGAGTTTTGTGTAGCTATTGACCAGTAGTCACTGTGTGCTGCCTGCATACAATTTTAAAAAGCTGAACTCACAGTAGTGTATAATTGGTGTGAAAACGGTGACAGACATGTTTTCCACTGGTGCAGAGGAGTTTAAATGAGAACCCATCACTGGCAGTGTGCCCACACTAGCAGACCTGAGGTCATTACCAGCACTTTGTGTCCAGCGACCGTCAGTTGGAGAAGAAAATGGAAACGGCTGCTATGGAGAAAAATGTGACACGGTACTTTGCAATTAAGCTGATTTATTACAGAAGGGCACCCACCATCTCTTTTCTGCTTTATTCAGTGCATTTTACTTCCACTTTGTGTTCAGATTCTGGAGGCTGGGAAACTACAACAACAATGACACAAACAAAACATAACGGGCTGCTTCACACTTTTATCTGCCTTTTCATTGTCAGATTAGCTTTTTAACAAAATGCCTTTTTCATCTTTAGTCTATTCATGCCTATCCCATATCATGTGCCTTCATTCTGGGGGATTTGTTTAAAAAGACACCTGGCTATTCTTTAAAAAGGCAAAACCTTTCCTGGGCAAACACTGCTGTATGACAGTCACCAGTATCCATCCTACAACAGTAACAGACATATTCTCCTATGAAATTTGGCCTCGGTTCTTTCTGAAGTCATCACCAGAGAAAATATGAAATATATGAAAAAGAGCAAAACAAACATGAGCTGGAAGACTTAAGCCACACGTGTCCTCCTACACATTAACAGAGGACAGCTCCTAAGAGATACACCCGGGGACCAAAGCAGGTCAAGTTGGTAACATTTTAAAGTGGATGGAAAGATATTCTAGATGGAGAGCATCCTAGAAATCACATGGGGAGACTGTCCATGTTTTTTACCAGACAACTAGCATCACATGGTGAGCTGTAGATGGAAAGAAAAGTGATTCAAAAACAAATCCAACATGTTAGATAAGGTGAAAAATATTCTGTCATCCTGCTACTATTTTTTTCCCCAAACGTTGCACTGCCTGCCCCATACATGTAGTGCCGAATAGCAGTTGAAGCAGAAATAATCAGTTAGTGGTTAATGCAGCTTAGCAAGGAAAAGGGAGCACTTGGTTTGATGCAAGGCGTCTCCCTGCTGATGCAAAGATGGCAGAATCATTGTCACATGAGACCGAGATGGCAAAGGGATCTAAATCACACTCACAAAATGATTTATCATGCAGCCCTAGTTTATACATCTTTGTTGGCTAAAACTCTTGCCTCTGAAAAAAATTTCAGCGGTCCAACAACTGAAACAACTGCATCTATAGCTCATTTATAATCAAAAGTCTGGCCCAAATGGGGCCAAGGAAACCCTATCCTGATCCAAACTGTAGTCGACCCGGACACAGATGATGATGTGTCGATCAACTAGAGCAGTTAACAAGTGGCCATGGTACAGTACCACCAACAGGAATATATTTCCCAACTGTAACACACCATTCAATAGACAAAACACCTCAATCCCTTCAATATCAGTGAATGAAATTCCCTTCAATTCAATTATAAAATAGCTGAATAATTTTCTTTCAGAGCTGCAGGTTATGTATCATCTTTTTTAATGAAGTTACTTGTCAGCTCAAGTGTCACCATTTTTTAGACATGCTACCAAAATGAGGAAGTGTCTGGTGTTTAAACCTGCATTTAGGCATCTGTAGCCTGAGGGCTTGACACCACATTTCTTACAAAAGCTGTTCTGCCTCAAAAGAAGCCAAAGGAAGCCAACTCAAGGACGAAAAAGCAGCCGAGTCTCTAAATGTTAGAGTGCAAAGCAGACATCCCTGATTCAATATCCCTCCCCTGGTGCCTCTGAGGCAACCGCATCAATCAGTCCTCTGATGCCAGAACCACCCACCCTTCGTCTCTTTCACTCTGCCTCCGCATCTCTCCCATCTCCTTCAGGATGTCAACAAGTTTGATCAGGTTGACATGGGAAAACTGTTTGGCTGCAGCTCCTCAGCTCTGACTGATCCTCTGCAGTCTCGTCTCTCTCGCTCTCCAGTTACTTGTGATTCCAACATGCTCGATCTGCTACCCACCACCACCCCCACCCCATAAAACCTCCTGAAGAGTCGAGGAGGGCGTTGGCACATCATTGAGGTGACATGACTCGTGTAGTCATGCAGCACAAAGAGATACATTTAAGAAGTTCAAGGGCGACTGTGTGTTTCCAAATGCTCTGTGTGGATTTAATACTCAGTGATTTTCAAGTGCAACAGCATGCAGAATGTGACAGGCCTCATCTCGAACTAGGCTGAATTTTAAAATAGCTGGTATTTTTCCAGCCCTGCCTCCCACCATGTTCAAGAGACTCGAGTCATTTCTTGCTCCGACACAGATTTGTGCAGAGTGAGTGTGTTGGAGGGTGAAGAGAGGAGGGTATCATGTAAATCAGCACCGATTAGACAGTAAAGCCCTCCATTTTTCACTCTGCCAGTCGACAGTACAGTAGTGGCACCAGTCTGCGCTTCTCCGGTTATTATACTGGAACTGTCGAGATCTTTCCGAAATACCTGGTGAGCTTTGAAAATCCTAGAGGCTTATTTAAAAACAATCGCCACTAATACGATGCCATTTCTTGAATCCTTTAAATAAAAAAGTTAATATTTGTATATTCATTCTGCTGCACGACCAAAAGGATTTGCAACTCACGTCCTAATTCAAACAAAGATGCAGCCAGTAAATACACAGCTCCTTGCTTGCCTTGTATAACAAAAGAAAAATTTGGTATAGCTCTTATATACTGTATATGTAAACAGAATAATTGCATCATAAAAAACTTTAAGGTAAACCATTTTTGCTTCATCCTATACTATATGTGCAACTTGGAAAATCTTTATCATATGACGTTACACAACCTTATGGGTTTTTCCAAACAGAGGTATGATTGAGAAATACATGGAATGAATGAATTAATTCAAATTTTGTTGTTTTTTTTTTAAACTTGTTTTTGATTGTTAGGGCATTTTGGTCACTGATAAGTGTGACAGCTGTTAATGTGGTTAACATGATCAATTAATCCTCTAGTTATTTTATTTAAATTGTTTTGTTTCGCCTACAAAATGTCCAAAAATAAACCCACGTATCAGTTTTCCACAGACAGAGAAACTGAAAAATGCACAGGTAATTGTTTTTCATAGTAGTTTGTGCCAAAACCAAAAGTATTCAGCTTAGTTTTCACTTAAGCAAAGATGAATCAATCACCAGAATAGTTGATACTGACGCATCTCTTGAGATTTAATTAGCAGATGACACACTCCAATATTTGCCATTTGCTGTGTGCTTTTTGTTTTATTTCTAAGAATTTTCTTCATTGTATTGTATTAAATGTTTATGATGCAACATTACTGTTTTAAGGTATGGTGGTCTGCCTCTAGTATAAAACCACTGCAGAAAAGCCCAATACATACACACACACACCTGCCAGAGTTTACAGGGCCGTTGTGACTCCACAACCGTATCGCTAAGTCCCAGTCAGGGATTTACCTTCCTGAAAAACAGATGCCTAGTTCTGTGGCTTGAATGTAATGATACGCTCAAGAGGCACAAACTGCAGATGTGAAAGACCCACCTAAATGAATTCTCCTTTCATATATGAAGAATCAATCTGATATCAGTTCTGAAGCAAACAACGACTTCCTTTTTGCTACTTCATTTTTAAACCACTATTAAAATGCAGCAATCTGCCTTCAAATTAGGAACACTGTCCTTCCGTGTCTCGGAACAGCAGCCGCCTCTGTAACTCCATCAAGGGTCCTCTTTCAGGCTACCCCAGATGCCAGAACATCAGCAGCCTCCCATCCACACAGGCAGTAAACAAGCTTCCAGATGCAACTGACACGAACACTCTCATCCCAAACCCCCCCAATATCTGCACTAAAATAGATTTCAAAGGGACTTCTCATGTATTCCAAATTCCCGGCAACACTTAGAATAATAAGTTTTAACATGACAGTTACTCAATCAGCACCAATAAATTGTAAAAGAAGCCTCAGTGTCCCAGATTTTCTATTATAGTCAGACACCGCAGTACTGCTAGAAGTGTTTCTACAACAAAGTATATACTTTATCTTTGTAAAGTGATATTGATTTCATCTACCAACAACATGCTGACAAAGACAGACATCAAAAACACTAATAGCATAGCACTGAAGAGGAGAGAGAGTGGAGGTGAACGGCGGTAGTTTCCCAGCAGAGAAAGGCACTCAAGTTAGAAATACCTGCAATTACAGAATGGACGGAGAGAGAGGGGACATGCCTGGGAAGGAGGAATTGCCCATTCTCTGCCTCGATGCACCTGTTCACTGTCCTCTATCGTGCTGTTACTTTCTCTCTAATCTTCTTGTTTATCCCTGGAACCTCCTCTTTCTTCCCCATACACTCTCTGCTTCTACTGTTTCTTCTTGCTTGTTTTCTGCTCCAGTTTCATCCCTTTCTTCTCTGAAGGTCCATCTCTCGGCTTGTGGCAGAGCTCTACCAGCATGTGTGTGAAGTGCCTGGTCAGACGGGGATGCTCTGTGATGGGTATGAGAGCATTCTGGAGTGCAGAGGAGCCTCTAACCATGGCTTAGCATGGCCACTGAATAAACTCATGTTTTATGGATGCAGACCCCTCCCCATTCTGTCTGTCTTAAAGGGCCTGCGCTCCATTCCCCTGCCTTTTATCTTAGGGCGTTATTATACGCACTGGACTCAAATGATGTGTTCACATCTGTGGGAACAAGCTGTGGTATGTATCAGTGATTCAATAGCACTACGGTGCGAGAGCTCGCCACTCATCCCTGTGCAGTGGATTGAGGGGTGAAAGGGAACCGTGGAAAGAAAAAGGAAGTGAATGCAGATATTTCTCTCATACTTCCAGAAGATGAATTATGAATAACATCAAACAAAGTGTGGCACAGCAAACCCTGATGTGTGCTGACGAAACACTGCAGACACAGCTCATCTCTGTTTGTGTGTACACATGTGATGGCTTGTAATTCAATCCCGAGTTGAAGGCCATGAATTAATGAGACTGTGTGTGTGCGTTCAGGGACATGGGGGCCGTATGTCAGGACACTACGACACCTGAGAGTACGATCTCTAGGGGGGAAGGGGAAGAAAATGTTTGGCCACAAAACGCAGGACCTCAGAGAATCAGCAGCAAAGAAGAAAAAAGTTCAGAAATGGGTCATGATAAAAAATCCCGACCAACCTAAATGTGCACATGAATAAAATAATAGCAGTAAATAAACAGACATGAGCACAACAGAACAGGACACTGCACAGGGCAAAACATAAATGTAAACATGTTACTGTGTATGAAAATGTAGATAATGGATGCTAGTTAATACAGACAAAAAATATGCTCGCAATGCTTTTTAAGGCCCCAGCTAAGAAGAACGTAACAGAGCGAACAGACACACATTAGGGCCGGCTGATATGTTTTAACATCATTACAATCCAAGACCTTTTCAGTCTTTAAGGAACTGAAAACATTTTGTCAGTGATGAAAAATATTTGTTGATGCCTTGTTTTTCAGGACAAAAAAGACAAAAACTTAACAATTGATAGTGAAAACTACAGCAAAATGTCTTCATTTTTATCACCAAATAAGAAATAAACGATGTGAAAGATGGACATGAAGTAATTATATAACATCAACAAGCTGCTGCATATGTGGAATCACAAACTGTTACTGCTGAGAAGTCAAAGTTTAGTTGACTTAAGTGTCTTAAGAACAAACCCTGATCCTAACAAAATAAATGGATCTGAGCAGAGGTCTGCAGTGCACAGGATGTTGTACACTAGTCAACACAGCACCTTGTTTGTTGCCCTGAATGAACTAGCTGCTAAATAAAATATAGTGATAAATTAAAAAGAGCGGTGGCTAGGACTGAGAGTGTCTTCAGTTTGCCCTTGAACTACACTTTGCAGCACACACACAGTCACATATCACATGCCACAGGTGGGTAATAGAAAAATATCAGTATGATGTATGCTCATTCTTGAATACTCACTCCTGAAATTTCACTGAGAGTCGCTTGTGAAGTGATGTCCTGGGCATCCTTCTATAGGTGGTGAGGTAATTAACACGTTTAAGTCGCAGCTCAGCGAGAGACAAATCACACCCTGACAAGAGAGAAGAGAGGAAATGTAATTACCCAAATGTGGGATAGGTGAAGAGAATGAAAGCAGGGAAGATGAATGTATGAGTGGAAAGTTTACTCACTATCTACATCTGTCTTTCAAGTTGTGGCTTTATAAGCCCTAGATCTAGGTATTTAAATCTGCTTCACATGTGGAGAGCAGCAGTGGAAGTGGAGGACACAGAGTAGAAAGACATGTCCAAGTAAGAGGTGGAGGACAGGAGGCCGAGAGGTGACAGGTGAACAGGCTGAGTGGATGACAGCCTGAGCAGAGAAACAGACAGCAGAAAGACAGAGGAAGACTGAGAGAATAAACAGAAAGCAGGAACAGGAAAGGGGAGACAGACGGAGATGACGGGATAATTACAGATTCATTGATTCCTGGTTGAGAGAGAGCAGCTGCTCTATTGCTACGTCTGGCCAGGGGAGCTGAATAATGAATCAGGATGCAGCCGACGCTGCAGACACATACAGTAACACCACACTGCACACACAGCACCAGCAATTACCCATCAAGTAAGAGGAAGACAGGTGTAGAGAACTTCAAAAAGGACTGATGTGGCGCTTCTGGAAACTGCCAGATGTTCATGTGAGGTGAGTGCAGGGACTCTGAGGGCCAGGGGTAAAAGTGAAAACGGGGACACCTCTATCATTACCAAGGGTTCTGGAGGTGAAGTGCTGACTCTCAGTCAGCTTAAAGGTTGAGGGGTTTTTTTAAACCATTTTTAAAACCATATTGGCATGCCAATATGTACATGAAAACAAGCCGTCCCTGGAAGGCTAGTGGTTAAGGCGCAGCGCTCTCCCCGCTGTGGCCCGGGTTCAAGTCAGGGTTGTATCAGGAAGGGCATTCGGCGTAAAACATGTGCCAAGTGTCAACATGCGAGTCGTCAGTGTGATGATTCGCTGTGGCGACCCCTAAATGGGAACAGCAGAAAGTGACTTTCTTCATATGTACATGAAAACAGGTGTTAGTTCCTGTAACTCTTCCTACTCTCTACAACAAGACCACAGGTCGCTATTCACACCTGCAGAAAAGTCTGCTCAAGAGTTTAAGTTGTTCTGCCCTCTCTTGTCTTTCTGACTGCAGCTGCTTTATGAACAAAAGGAGATCACACAAAATTAAAATTTTATTAGTATTATAACAGCATATCTACACTGTGGTACAACGACTCTTCTTCAACCACTGCTGCTTTCTAGAGCTGCTACATTGAGTTAATCAATCACTGATAACTAATAGGATAAGTGAAATCACCTTTATTTGGCCAAGTACGTTACACACAAGGAATTTGTTTCTGGTACGAACCGAGGCAGCCATCTGTGGCGCAAAACCAATGGCTCTAACCATCGGGGACAACTTAGGGGTTCAGTGTCTTGCCCAAGGACACTTCGACATGTGGACTACAGGCACCGAGATTCGAACCTCGGACCCTCCGGCTGAAAGACGACTGTTCTATCCACTGAACCACTACTGCCCAAATAGCAAATATCTGATACCAACAGTTGTGCTAAATTTTTTCAAGCAAAAGAAAAAGTAAACATTTGCTGGTTACAGCTTCTCAAAGGTGTGAATATCTTTTAATTCTTATTGGTCAGAAAAAGCATTTTGAAGACAGCGCCTTGTGGGAGATCGCCCGGGGGGAGGGGCTTAGCGGGCCTGCCGATGGTCTGACAGGGTAGTTAGCATATCTCGCTAAGTAGCGTTAGGTAGCACAACGTCACAAAACACTGGCGCTAACCATATAAATAAAATAATATAACTCTCAGTTGAACACACAAACACTAAAGGTCGAGTCACAGTACGAGTCTACAAACATGTCACGCTTAACACACACGAAACTTACCGTTAGCCGTGGGGTTCGCTTAGCTAGCTCGACAGGCACTCTTCAATCAGTTTTTGAATTTAGGCTCCAACTATCGACCTTTTCTCGTCTTTTCCTACACCTTCATGCCAAAACCTGCGGCATTTCTGCGAACACGTTCCCATCTTTCAGTAACCAAAACGAACGACGGCTAGCGTGACCCCCTGCATAGTACGCAGCTGTACGGATTGTGGGGACGTTCAATTCACGTGCCTGTACGAGGTTGGAGGGCGGTTATTCAAGCAGCCAGCCAAAATGTTTTAAATACAACTTATCGGTTTACTTATTTTGACTGGAGGACTTTTTTTTTTAAACATGTTTTTAAAGTTGTGCCACTTTTACTTAAGTATCTGAGTCTTTCTTCCACCACTGATTCTATCAACTTTTCTGTTCAGCATCTTATTAATTACTGTATACACAAGAAAGAGACCTTTTAATTTTGAGGAATTTAGTTTAATATGAAATTATTTATTCAACATATAAAACAGGACTGAAAATAACAAAAATAGTTGCATAAACAAACCTTATCTAATAAAATCAAACACATGGGAACAGTAAACTGGCCTGAATGAACAATGGCAATATGCTGTCTTTTTTTACAACAGATCTTCACAACACAATGAAACAGTAAGTGCAAAATATTACAGGTAAAAGAAAATATTCACACAACCACCAATAACAAAAAGGTTGAACAGTCAACTTGAGGTCCACTTACTACTGTAGCTTTAACCACATCTCATGGTCTTCACCGATTCCCTAGTGCTAACATTTTTCAGTTTTCAAAACCAGTTTTCAGGTACCCTAAAAAAAAACTCTTAATATTAGATATTTGTGTTTATAAACATCAAAATGTTGCAGCTTCCATTCAGAGTCACTGTGCAAATACAGCATCAAAAGTAGGTATAGTTATAATAGTTGGTTTGTTCTAATTAAAATGAGACTTTTAAGGCACAAATAAGAAGCTTGTGTACAAAACACACAGTCTGCAGAGTGAGAATTTACTTGCTACATGATTGCAACCTGGGGCAGGATGACAATATCACAATCCTCTTCATTAACAGCAAAATGCATTGCTTTGCCACATTACACAACTGAAACATCCCTCGAGTTCCTTTTTTGAGCTCTGCCTCATTGCGCCCTCTGATGGCCTCAGTCCTTAGTCTGCTGCTGCCCTCATCACAGTGCACGTTGGACCTCTCAGCATCACTGCATGGACCTGAATCAAAGTGCACAGTATTTAAAAGCGTTCCTTCTCCAAACATCCCCGTAGCACTAAAAGTCTATCCAGCATGGCTAATTAAGCCATCTCCACGGGGACTGTGGCTCATTAATTAAAAATAAAAACCAACCACTGTCTGGAGCTGCACGTGTAGTCAAAATGATTAAAAATGCTAAAGAGAGGAGAGGCAGATGATATGCTGAATGTCTGGATCACACATCCTCTGAATCCATGTCTTATTTACCTGATACCATAATCACACGGACACACACCTTTGCACTGCTCTGGTGGCTGGATTATCCAGTCACATACTGTAACTGCTCTATCAACAGGAATAGATATCAGTACAGTCTGATGACTGGGTTCAGACTTCAGACATGAATTACAGCTCCAGAGGACTGACCCTGGGCCCAGAGGAGAGGCTCCGTTAAAGAGCAGAGGTCACAGAGGTTACATGTACCAAAGAAGAACCGGTTTAAAGTGCTACACAGACGCAGGGGTGTTTGAGGCACACAGGAAGGATGCCCTTGTTGATTTGGTGGAACTCCACCAGCTGCAGCAGGTCTATGAAGACAGTCAGGCCATCATCCATGGTGAAGTACTTCCTGCCTTCCTCCTCACACTGCAGAGATGAAGACAATCACTGAGGGTCAGGATGCATCACAAAGAAGTGTTGATCGTATCTTAGAGAATGAGGAGAACTCACAGGGATCACCAGGTAGTGTTTGGTCTGCAACTTGTAACACAGTGTCAGAACGAAGCACTGCCCGTGCTGCTGGCTCTCACGGATCAGGAACATCCTGTCACAAGGCACACAATAACCTGAAATCAACATCATCTCAAGAAACACTCAAGATGTCAGTACTTCTCACACTTGTAGTCTTCAGACCGACAGTAACTCAAGGGACATGACTTGATGTTTATCAGACTTCACACAGCTCCTCTGGAGACACTAAAGACTTTATGCAACTGTTTTCATATATGCAGTACTGCCCAACACCTAGAAACACACTGATGGAAAAATTCCCTTTAATTATGAATTCTAGTCTTCTGGATTGAAGTCAGACAGGCTGCAGTCTGATCCACCGACCTCCACAGCCTCACTTTCTACCTCGCTACAAAAAGGACACTACTAATGCACTGGCACCAAACTTCACACCTTATGTCAGTCGTGAGATGCAGAATCTTCCATATGGATGTAAAACCAAGGGACACCATGCTGCTGGGACAACGTAAACGGGCCTTTACTGTAAATAAGTAACTCACCCATCTACCAGCCCCTGCTTCTCTATCAGTCTCTGTGCTTCCTTCCTGGACACACCACCATGAAACCACGGCTGTGTCTTGTGGATGGCTGCAAACAAAGACAAAAACATAGACATGAGGAAGTGAGCAAGCACAGTCTTATGTTTTTGAAAACCAGAGAATCCCTGGATCAGGACCCTCATGTGGACTTACAGGAAGGTCTCGTGCCCGAGTTTAAGTTGGGCAGACTGCACCTCAGGGCTTCTCTCCGCTGTGTTAGTGAAGAAACAAGGAAAGGTCACAATATCAGACACTGTTAGAGGCATTCACATCACTACATCTCTACTCAATCACAGAATACCACATAGCATCGTGTTTCGTGGCCCAGCTTCCTCAGACTCACTCCTGACTAACAATATTTGACCAAAAACTAAAATTACTGCAAACCTTGTGCTCATCTTTCCACTGCAAATAATCACATCTCTCAGGTCTCATAAATACAATTTGTTGGTGTTAAACTTGATGGCAAACCAAGTTCATTTCAATTCATTTTACTAGTGCTACACAAGACTCCTCACTTAAAAATTTTAGAATTGGGCTTAGAGCTTAACTGTTGAGCCAGTCTACTCTAAACTGTTGTATCTGGGGGCTTCCAATGTGAGTATGCTTGATATGTGACATGACAATATTTGATTCAACTATAAATGTGTGTTTGTCTTCTCTTCTCATCTAATTGTTGTGCTAATGTGCTGTGAACGGTAACTGTGCACCTGAGATTTTAGAGTTATCTTGAATTTCTAATTGTTGTGCTAATGTGCTGTGAACAGTAACTGTGCACCTGAGATTTTGGAGTTATCTTGAGTTTTTTTTAATGGTGAGATGACATGATAAGGGTTGGGTGTTTTTTTTTATCTCACCTGCACAATTTTCTCTCTTTTCTGTTTTCATTGTTGTGTGTTTTTACTATGCAAATAAAACTGAACTGCTGGACTTCATTCATCAGAGAGGCACACACGACTCCTCTGTAACCGCCGGGTGTGTAAATAGGTATCAGTTTGCTAACAGGTTTCAGCTTCATAGGCTGACAGGATGCCAGTGTCATCTTTACAGCCTGTTGTGCTGTAAGCAAAGTGATTAATGCTGCTTCAGCTGATCTGATTAAACTGCTGGTGTGTTTACGGCCTGCCTCACTGCTCAGGGTTCTGGACACGTCCTGCTCCAGGCAGCGGTGTCATTATGTTCCTTACTTTGGTGTAACTGAAATGATGCCAAAACTGTCAAAAGAGACTCCAGTTGTAATAAAGCAGAATTATCCTTGATGTTCATCTGTCCTGCATCCAGTCTCAGCCAAGCAGGCCCTCCCTGCTGCTCCACCAGCTCTGACCCTCACCGTCTATAGCATCCTGTCTAACCTCTGTGAGCTCAACAGAGGTCTGGCTGTGCATATTTACTGCCTCCATCACTCTTCAGCTCTGGCTTTACTGCTCACCCTCCAGGCTTGACCCTCCTCCCTTTCTGCACTCTGGGCTTCCGTTGGGTTCTGGATGACTCGTCCTCCCGCCTTTCCCGAGAAGTCCATGGCCACCAGACTAGCCTCGGACTTTGACTGCACACACAAACATTTAAAAAGGCAGCTGCAAAGATGTGAGGTGAATCTATAGCAGTAACTACTCCATAATGTATTGCGTGCTACATCGTACTTTGCTGTCTGTGAGATTGGTTCCTTCCAGGCTCCGCAGCGAAGACTTGGACAGCTGGTAGTTGCACTGAAGCTGCTTTCCATACTGACCACACACAAACACAAGCAAAATAAATTATTCATCGATTTGCTGTCTACACTTGCACAAGAGAATAAACTATTATAAAATTCTGTTCAAGATTTATAAGGACAGAAGCTGCCTTATTTTCGAACCTTGAACAATCTGAAAGCCGACGTCCAACACGTTCGCGTCTGCTCATTTTCAGCACACAGGATCTTCAGGTCCTGAGTACGCACAGGATTCCTGGAAGGCTACGCAGACACACACACACAAAACAGAGAGACAAGGTTAACACAGCTCATCTCAGGATTGTAGTTTTACCTTCTGCATTATTATTAAACAATTAGTTTATCTCTAAACTGAATTTTTGGAAGTTTACTCAAAATAAAAAGATACAGCTAGTGTCAGTTTTCTCAAGAAATGCTGCAAAAAGACTAAAACCAACAATGTGCTAGTCTGTCTCTCAACATATTCTGACCGTCTCTGTGAAGCCTGTAGGAAGTGGTTACCTTGATACAGAAGGTGAAGTCTGCAGGTGCTCCGTACAGTTTGCGGCTGTTCACCACAGAGTACACGTTCAAATCTTCCAGATCAGCCACATACTGCAGGTGCCGCGGCTCCTGGTCCCCCAGACACAGAAACACAGAGATGCCAGTCATTCATTTAGCCTTGCTGTTCTGATGCTATGCTGCTCCTCCTTTTCTTTTACTGTTTCATTGCATGCTTTCAACTGTGATTAAAAGCTGAATAAGAATGCTGGGTTTGACTGGCTGACCTTGGAGGAGCCCTTGGTGGAGCAGTAGAGACCAGAGCGCCGGAGGAAAAAGTAGACCTTCTTCCATGCTTTACGACTGGGCTCCTTAGCATGCAGGAAACCCTGGATCTCTGGACACGTTCCAGACCAGAGCAGGTTCTGTGCAATACACGAGCCTCATTATCAG
>NW_018127947.1:1226279-1234970 GCF_001952655.1 Monopterus albus | reverse complement strand
AAAAAAAAAAAACTGGTGTGTTATGAGCTTGGAAAATAATTATATTAGAGAAAGAAACTTTGGGTGAAGATCAAGACATTTTAGGTTTTCGCCTTTGACTCCAGGAACTTGTGATGAGCGCTGTTCACACTTTTCCACATTTTACTTGGCTAAATTAATCAAAAAAAAAAAAAGGTAAGATTCACTGAAAGTCATAAACCCAGACACAGTACCATCTTTACTGTCATCGCTCTTCATATTACACGCTTCTCAAGTTTATATTTTCACGTCGTTTAATAATTATTACCGGAGGCATAGAAACTCCTGTCCATTTTTCTTTTTGTTGCTTTGGATTAACAACATCAAGCCTGAAGCTTTCCAGAGTTGATCATATGCTCGTATGTTGGTGAGTCTGTGTGAATGAGCTCCAGATTTCAGGTGGTTTACCTGAATGAGCTCTGATGATGTCATACCCTTGCTGACATCTGCACTGTCGGAGATCATGCACTCTGGGAAGAAGAGCTGAGGGAGGAGAGAGAGAGAGAGGGTTGCCATTAAACTCATTCCCAAGACAAACCACCTCCAGCGCTGTCACTTCAGCGTGCAGCTGAGCAGAGATCCTGCTCTGGACCATGCAGATAAAATACACCTGCAGGAATAATGCTCCCTTGTTCAAAATGTATTGGAGGTAAAATAATAACTGAATTGTTCACACAAAGCCTTAGGTAAATGATCAGTCATGCAAAGAAAGTCACATGTGCACAACTGGTGTCAAATTTCTTCCTGCAGTCAAAGGGAGACACACACACACTGCTGGTGTTTCTATCTGCACAAACAAAAGCAGAGCTCCAAGAAATATTTGAATAATTAATTAAGTGACTGACAGAAAAACGCTATTTTGATACTCAATCACTCGTCGCTGTCATTTTTCAAGCAAAAACACTGTATTGTTCCAGACTCTTCAGTAACAGGGTTCCCTCTCTTTTCAAGTAATCATGCCCTGGACTAACAAGTTCCTGTGTGGAAGTCTCTTAAATCATATGTATTAATCTATGATGATGCTTCATCTGCATCACTGGTCCTTAGGTGTTCTATGATCGATTGATTATTGACGACTGTCACACCCTCCCAAACACAAATGGAGAGAGTCCCTCGATGTACAACTGTCGTTATCCGACAATAAAGTGTGAGCTTTGCTTTCTGCAGTTTTCCCTGTCTCCCTCTTCAGCCACTTTTACATCACAGGTGAGGGTGAAAAAAATAAAAATCTGACTCTGTAAAAAAGCAAACTGACTTCGGTCTAACAATGAAAAGCATTAAACACAGCAACATCCAGAAGAGCTCCGTCTGTGATTCCTATACTCTCCAAATAGATTTGTACAAGTTTACAACAAACAGACATCGTAGATAACGTTATCCTTGGGAACAGAAGATAGGTTTCAAATCGATCAGTCACGAAAATAATCAGCAGATTCATTAACAATAAAAATAACTGCAGCTGATGCAACTGTGAGTGTTGCTCACATTACAACTGGCGAAAGTCGAAGCCTAATTTCCTGAGTAGACTGTGATAAGTCCATGACTGAATTCACGTTTGTGCCTTCGGGAGGCAGCATGGGCGCGAGTTACAGAGACACCAGTGGGAGGTTCATCAGAACCAGTTTCAGTGTGAACTGCCACCTTTGTTGAACAGCACAGACAACAGACCAGACTCGAAGTAATTAAATATCTGTGACTCTCTGTTGATGTGTCTGCGCCAGCACGCAACCTGTCAGTCACTCAGGATCAGCTGCCACCGTGACATCAGGGCTCGTCAACATCTACTGTAACAATGTGATTAACAAGGAGTGTGAAAATCTCCTTTGTTCATTGTTGTTGCTTGAGCTGTTCTGTCACTTAAAATAAAGGCAGATACATTTATTTTAAAATGCTCTCCTTGAGCTGTAACGTGCTGCAGGCTGCGTACCACTGGTTTCCTGAAGAACTCATACTTGGCATAGTTTTTGCAGAAAACCAGCCTTGTGTCGCCCTTTAGGGACCAGGTGGCCTGAACCTCCAGCACAGCCTCGTGGTCCTCCAAACATCTCTCTGAGGACACAAGAGAACATGTGTGAATCCCCAACATTAAAGACACAATTTCACAGGACTACTTTAGCACTTGCTGCTCATTTAAACTGTGTCTTAAAGTGCAGTCTTACGTAGGCCTAAGGTGGGATGGACTTCAAGGAGAGCCCAGTTTTCCTGATCGCTGCAGTGGGCAGTCTGGACCAACATGTGGCACACCTCCCTGGCTGTAGCCCCTGGAGAAACCCACACTGACCTGCTGTGACTGTCCTCTCCATACACCTTCATCAACTGATGGGAGCACAGAAGTAGCATGAGAAGCACTCAGGTTCTTTACTCAAGTAAAAGGAGAATTTAAAAATACAATCTCAAGTACATTTCCTGCATTCAAAATTTTACCCAACGCTAGATTTTCATTTAAAACAAAAAACAAAAAAAAACAAAAAGTCCAACCCCATGTTTGATACACTCTTTAGTCTGCATTCTCTCTGCAATGTTTTGCTTCGTAAGGTAACCGCATCGCAGATGGACTAAGACACTGCTAATGCTAAAAGATCATTTCCTACTGCTGCTTCATATTCAGAGCGTTGGTGGCTTGTGTTGTCACTGATGCTAGCAATAACCACAACAGATCATCAATAATCTATCAGAGTAACTTAGTGCACAACATCCATCTCACAGCTGGTTTTGGCATTTCACCAGCATTTGTACTCTCAAAACAAAAGAGTCAATATGCTACACTGCAGTGACATGGAATGGCTTTGTCTAATTACAGAGGAGGCCTTTTCAGATTCTTTCTAATTTTAGACCAACAATGGGAAAGTCATGTTTCTTCTTCTCACTCGGATTCTTAGGATGATCTGAAATTATTTTGCTTTCAACACCAGGTTTTTATGAGTTACTTGGCATGTCATGAGCTGTCAGATAAAGACAAAATTCTTCCTTCGTCTTCTGTCTTGCTACATTTTCCTGGACATTTCTGTATGTGTTTTGGAAAAGATCAGATTGTAGAAGCAGCCTGAAGCTGCTGAAGTGAACACGGTGCAGGTTGCTCAAGGGTCAGGACATTTCTCAGTGACTGTGCCTGTCTGACACATTGTCTGGGTCCAGCAACAGGTTGCAATTCAAAAGAAAACAAACCTGCCCGACCAGATACCTGCAGCTGTCAATCATCAAGCCCTGACTGGCTGGACGAGTGCCGGTAAGACGGGACAAATAATAACCAACTATAAACCAGGAAGGCTTACAGCAGCTCAATATCCGCTCAGTCCACTTTGACTCCAGTGTTTTTGTCTTTCTAAAGATAAATATCTTTCTCTTTACTCATAACCAAATCAGTTTCCGTGCTCAGGACAGAGCTAACAACGCGTGACAATAGTGGAGATTAGATCAGATACTAAACATTCAACACTCAATAACACAATCTGGAATGAAGACAGGTTTGTATTCATCTGCTGAGCCGTACCAAACTGATGTTACACTGTGCTGACCTATAAACACTGCAGCAAACACAGGTGTAACACTGTATAGCTCGCGTTTTCATTCCGTAACACAAACAAATCAGTAGAACTGTGACTGCAGTTCTTTTGGGCTGCCACTGAATAATTAGGACTCCTTCTCCATAACAGCCTCACATCTGCCCAGATGTGGTGTAAAGTAAAACAAGCAAACCTTAAAAGAAATAATCATTTGTGGGTGATGGGGTAAACTATTAGAAACATCTTTCAATATAATGCACAGTACAACAGCACCTTTAATCTGATAAAGTTTTATTATCGCCTTTCTGACAGAGTCAGCAAAATTCCCAGCAGTGCTGTTGTGTTAGACTCCATTAAACTGTACACGTGTCCCTAATAAACTGACCAGCCACTTGCATCTATGTAGAAAAAACACATCAGTCTGAATGTGGTGCATTGGCTGCTGACGTTTACCGACAGTGTCTGTGAATCAAACAAGGAGCTGGAGCTCACCTGTCAGTCAGTCGCCCACACAACAGTCACAGCAGCAGCAAACACCTTAAGACACAATCAGAGGCTGATGCCACCTGTCAGGCCTTGTAGATCTGGGCAGGTGTGATGGGACTCACACAGTAAACCAAGTGTTATTCTATAGTTTTCTCACAGCAAATCCCATGAAAACACCAAAACCATCAGGACTCCAGAAAATGATGCATTTACTGGGGACTATTCATTTATACTCATTTGTGTTCACATGAAGCTGAAATAGTTGAATGAAAGGACTCAGGATGGTGTGGTGACATCAGAAGTAACGTCAGTCTGGTTTACAAATAGTGAACCGCAAAGGCCTGGCTCCAAGCTACAGTGTATATATTTAGTGCGCTTGCTAACACAGCCGTGAACTTACACGTTTGTTGCTTGATGGCGGTGGGAGCGAACTATTGAGCACTGGAGACTTCGAGGGGCTGCACAGCTCTGGAAAGGGGTTGGGTATAGATGGGGCAGAGGAAGAGAACGACTCTATGCCTTTCACCCTGAAAAAAAAGTCATAGAAATGAATAAAGGGACACAAAAATCAAAACCAGAACAAATTCTCATACAGTCAATTCTTAACTACATGCTGTTAGTTCTGTATTTTTCTTATTGTCAACAAATCCCATGAAACAAAACAAGATCAACAAAGCATTGATCCTACTATGAACTATCGCTGGTGAAGCCCAATGTGCCTTAATCTGCCACTAAAAATAGCCAAGCTGGGATTCATTAGGAGACAGAACATGGTGTAAGGATAAATATATGTAGTTTACCATTTTATACTAAAGTAGGTACTAATATCCATCTAGAAGAAGTGTCTCTAATATCAGAACACACACACACACACACACCCAGCTCAGTCTACAGCCGCTGTGTTTTTCAGGCTGGGAGTATCTGGGTAATAGCTAACAAAAACTAAACAGCAGATGACGTATGTTCTGAGGCTGAGTCACAGACCTGAGTCAATATCCACCCCCACCTTCAGAGATCTACTGATTGTGTGTGTGTGTGTGTGTGTGTGTGTGTGTAGGTGTGTGCATATGTGTGTTGCATAGTGAACACGTTCATCATGGGTCCTAGTGAGTAACGCTGTCACCTTCCTGCCAGTCCTACCTGCTGCCGGTGATTAGGATGGGCTGGGAGCAGCAAACGGACGGAGAATCAGACACAAGAGGAGCCAGAGACAGGGTGGAGCCCCCCAGCAATGCCTCTCTTCCCCCGGACACCCCCGCCCTCTCCGAGCCCTCGAATACTTCTGTCCACGAACCTGCCACCTCCATCATGTTACCTAAGGGAGAGGAGGAGGGTATTTAGCAAATTCATGTGCATTTCAATAAAAGAAAAGTAAAAATCTGTCACTTCTACTCAAAAACTAAAAAATTAAATTTAAAAACTGTTGGTTGAAGAATCTACAACTCCAGCGATTATTTTCATTATCAAATATTACTTTTTTTCCATTAATAACAATCTTAAGTTGCAGCAGCTAAAATGACACCTTGAAACTGAACTAGCCCCAAACCCAAAGATTCACTGTGACTTTAAACAGAGAAAAAGAACAAATCCTGATATTTCTGACAATGAAACACAGGAGAATTTTTAACTATTGTTGCTGAAAAAAAAATGGCAAAAAGGAAAATTATCACAGTACTTTCTGACCTTTTTATGTCAATAAACTAGGTTATTTGTCGCAGCTCCATGGAGAATCCTCGACCAAATATTTGTTTCAGCTCTTGATGTGTTCAATTATTTCCACAGAAAATTAAATCAACTGAATGAACTGGAGACAAAAAGCCTGTCTGTTTTTATCAGATATTTTCAATGCCGTGCTTGGTATCAAACTTAAGCAGTGGTGATATTTTCAGCTCTGCAGGTGATTACCTGAAATCAGCATTTGATTTAGTGTCGCCTTAAAGAGAAATACACAAAGAGAACAGCCCGTTGGTGTTGGACGAAATTACTGCAATGAGGAAATAACATCTACAGTACAAAAAGCACATTAACATACAAGTGACTAGTACAGCAAAGTCACTTAGTCATATTTTCCTTAATCAGAATAAGGATATTATTATTATTAAGGCTAAGTTGTGATATTTCAGCCAAATCTCATTGTAATGGTGCTGGCAAATTCATTTGTCCAAGTTCAACACAAACACTATCATTATTGTATGGAGCGTGAATGCGCTCTTCTCTCTAACAGGATGCCCAGAAGACAGCGTTTGTTGTCGGCTTATTGTTGCTCTGCAGATCAGGCATCCTGCTGGTTTACACCCACACTTTTACTTTTACAGGCCGGGGTGTAAAGGCCGGCT
Organism: Monopterus albus; assembly: GCF_001952655.1. Lineage (NCBI taxonomy): Eukaryota > Metazoa > Chordata > Actinopteri > Synbranchiformes > Synbranchidae > Monopterus > Monopterus albus. The sequence goes on along the minus strand of NW_018127947.1, from coordinate 1,228,627 downwards.
ACTGGTTGTTTTAAACAGAGGACCAGCACTGAGCCCTGTATAATCTGCTTAAGCATAAGATCATATCGTCAAACATCTTGTTTTCTCCAACCAACAATACAAAACTCAAATACCTTCAATTTAAATGATACAGATGAAAGAAAACAAATCTTAAAAGTCGAGAAACTAAAATGGGTGAAAATGTGTCTTAATTAATCCATTCATATGATTAATAACTACTCAATACTTTTGTGTTGACAAATCAATTAATCAACCTACCTGTATTAATTCAGCAATTACTAAATTTGATTAATCAGGTTTAAGGCATTATTAATCGATCTTAATTATTTTCTCGATTAACAGGTTCACCATTTAGTCCAAAAACCGACAGAACGCAGAGAAAGAGCTCGAAGGACAAACTGAGTTGGTAATTAACTTTCATAAGGTTCCTAGTGAAACATTATTTTACACATGGTGGGGGAAACAAAGTGCAGTTTGGGTCCTGCTGTGAAGGAGCAGCCTACAGTTTCAAAGTCCACTTTAAACTCTAAAAGCTTATGCCAAGACATGTTTGATTACCTGTCTCATCATATCTGGAAACACACGTGTACAAACTAACCCCGTATACACCTGAAAGCCTACAACCTAACTAACGCAGGTGTAGACACAGCGCCAAACGTCATACTGAAACTGAACGAAACGAAACTCCTGTCCTGAACAAAGCTCTGTCTATCAAAACACACTTTTATTAAGCTGATACTAACACAACGATAAATTCGGGTAACATCGGCGATGTCCATCTTTTTTACATTAACTTTATATTCGCGGTTAAAACCAGCCTGCACCTGCTAGGACTAGCTTGTTTGCATCTGTGAAAAGATTGTAAAAACCTACCTGGGAACTGTTTCGTGTCACTCAGCGGGTTTCAGCTCTCAGCCATCGTGTTAACACCAACGGTAAGGCAAAGTTTGTTTGTCTTTTTTTTTTCTCTTATGTAAGGCAAATCAAGCAAGGTATCGCGCAAATACAAGTGCCAACAACAATACGTCAACCAAGGGGAGGGAGGAGTCTGTGCGTCAGGTGTGCACTCTAGCCCCGCCCCCTAACTGAGGCCATCATTTCTGTCAGATGACTCACCACTTCTCACAGCAACTGTTGCAATCACAAATTCTTTGGAATTCTCATGTTTATTTCTTTAGTTTGCATCGGAACAACACAGAAAAGTTGCCAAAATGCAGTCTGCACCTCTGACTATTTGTCTCCACCTGGTGGTTAAGTCGGATTAACTGGAGACCAACTTGTCTTTTCACTGTGACATGTTCAGTTTAACCAGCATCATCTCCTCCTCATTTTGTCTTTCAGCCTCTTGTAGATTGAGAACACACCTCCAGACACTGTAACACAGGGAGCCATAAGTTTTCTAACCTAAAGGCAATATTTAAGTCTTAATGCATGTTTGAATGTAGCATTGGCCAGAAGTCATCTCATTTTCTATATTCATTGTGCATTCTTACAATAAGAATAATCTCACTGTTGCTCCCGATAAAAAAGGTTTTCTGATACATAAATGTTTCTGTGAGGTTGTCAAGCACTTTAAGACATTTAAGAGAGTGACAGGACAGAAAAATGTGAAAAAGTGCCAGTGGATAATAAGCATCAGATCGATTATTTCATTATTTTACAGACCAATTAAAAGAACTAATCTTTAATGAAAATGATCATTAGTAGCAGGAGTGCAGTTAAGGGTGATGACATTAACTTTGTAGGCATTTGGTCTTAAATTTCACCTTCACACAGCACTAAAAACACAAGTCTCTCTCCATAAACTGTTGGATCAAATCATGTTTATTAATGTGTTCAGGAAATCCCCACAGAAACAGTTTACAGGGGAACTTAATTTACAATCATTCTTGACAGAAGTGCCAGCTTAACCCCCATGGTTCAACACTGAGGATGCCTGCTGAATCCCACAACCAGATAACCGCACACCCACTCCCCTCACAGGTCTACCACCAAGTCCTTCCAGCTCAGCGCTCAAGCTGCTGATAGAGTCCTTGTGTGTTGGTCTTTCAGTCATGAAGCAGCCCGTAAACACCCAGACATTCCAACCAGGTTTCCTCTCCTCACATCTGGACCGCTCACAGTTGAAGAGCCTTCATTTTTGGTGCCAATACTTCATCCCAACCCAGAAAATCAGACAGCTGGATGACTTTGGCAACACTGTTGACCATTGGCGAGGAAAACCTCGTCACTCAAAAGAACAAAAAGGAAAAAAAAAGCACTTGCAGGTTCTGCTCTCAAGGACAAACTACTTCCATGTACAGGATCTGTCATACTGCTCAAATGCTTTTGGTTCAGCACTCACAGAA
>NW_018127947.1:1218158-1226269 GCF_001952655.1 Monopterus albus | reverse complement strand
AACTAGTTACAGAGGGGAAAAAAAAACAGCCTCTCAAAGGAATAACGTGAAGCTTGTGAATGTACTAGGACACCTGTCTCAGTTAACTGGCTGAAGGGTGTGAAATGCTTGACACCTTGGAGTTGACCTACATCAGGTAGGAACACTGTCAGAATGACTCATTATACTGAAATCCAATTTAACCCAGGGAATTTATATCCAGCTATTAAACACCTGAAAAGAGAAGAGCTGCATATTTGCAGGTTCTAATTTTAAAGTTGAATTTTAACTTGCTGGCTTGTGCTTCACGCTCTCAGTGGGGGCAGAAAGGTAGTGTTCAAAGGAGAACCATTGCCAACAATAACCTGTTATATTCCAATATAATAACAATAAAACAGCATGATTTTCAAATGACAAAAGAATGAGAGGATGGGCGTTTATTATATCACTTTTATTTTTTTAAACTTTTTTCTGATTTGCTTCGACCTGATACAGGTTAAGATGCAATTTACTGAATCTCTTACTGGTGGGTTGAGGTCTCAAAATCAAAAGAGGTTAAAATGAATTCAGCCTACACTGGGCAAACACATACTTCAGGGAAGGGGAGGACAGCTCGCACCCTTGCTCTTTCTTTGCCGTATGAAAACCATGCTTTCTCTGCAGAGTTAGGGTGGGAGAAAGGGGCCGTGCAAGACAGAGGGGGGGCAGGCTGTGGGTGCACAGGCTGAGTTTGGTGGATGGAGAAAGGGGCTTGAAAACCAGACTGCTGATTCCACAAGAGGTGTGTAAAAGGCACGCCAGAGTTACGCCCAGTCCCAGCCAACACACACAGAGACGCCTTCACACCCCCACACACACACACACAAGATACACAACACACATACGCACGCACGCCCACACAAGCAGCACAGGCTACAGCCCTAAGAGCACTGACGAGGGGACGAAGCAGGGATGAGGGAATGAAGTAATTTCTTGAAAGAAAGAGCTGGGGTTGAACCGTGGGTCAGGTGGGAGCGAAAGGGCCTGGGTCCGGTGCTGCCGTGGTGTCGAAACAGGAAAAAATAAACAAACAGAAATCAAAACTGGTGGAATGGATCATTTCTGGTTCTTCAGCTGGTTGGAGAGCCAGTCCAGGCCCTCATACAAGCCGTCCCCGCTGGTGGCGCAGGTGGCCTGGATGTACCAGCTGCGCTGGCGGAGGGCATGCAAACCCAGCTTGTCTGTGATCTCTGCAGCATTCATGGCATTGGGGAGATCCTGGGAGAGAAAGAAACAGAGTGGTGATGCAGGTTTGATAATTGATAGGTTACAAATGCAGATTGAGGACAGACATTAAAAACTGATTTTAATCAATTCTTAAAAAGCACAGGATCAACCTGCACTTAACTGTAAACATGCATCTGTACGGAGTGGCTCAGTTCAGGCGGCGTGACATGCAAAATGGCTTCTTTGTTAAAAATGAACTGTTACAACATTCAGTGGGAAAGCTTTTTTCTTTTTATTATGCAGAATGTCAGCAGCCTTGTTAGTGGTGCTGTTCGTTGTACTATAGCTGTCACGTTACAGTTGTCTTGCATTTGCAAAAGAAAAAATATCCTTGTGTTTACAATGTATCAGTAATAAGCACTGATTTTATATAAAAGGATTCTGAAGCTCAGTTTCATCATTCACACAAACATCTGAAGACAGTTCAGGAAACCGAAATGTGACCTTACCTGTTTATTTGCAAAAACGAGCAGCACAGCATCTCTGAGTTCGTCCTCAGCAAGCATTCTGGCCAGCTCCTCCCTCGCCTCGTTCACTCTCTCCCTGTCATTGCTGTCCACCACAAAGATAAGCCCTGCATACAAAAACATTCATTTAAGACCAATAATGGCTCCATTTCATATTAGCTTGTTAGGTATCTGTATTATTAGTTACAATACATCTGCATTTTCTTCTCTCCCAAATCAAAAGCTGTGACTTTGTTCCATTAATAATTCATTCTATGCAAAGTGTTCCTGCTGCTTAACAAGTCTCTTTGACCAGATCAAAGCACAATATTGAGGCTATGTAAAGGATGAGTGTAGTCCCAAACTATGTGATTTAAACATGGCTTTTGTATCAACCCATGCCACCAAAACCTTTGAGGATTACACTGATAAACCTCACATCTTAAAGGGAAACAATCAGTCCTGTAAACAGGTCAGATGCTGAAGTCAGTGCAGAAACCAGTTACCTGGTCACAGACTCCATCTGTGTCACCTGGTACCTGTAGGTCTGTACAAACCCCCGAATCTTGTCTGGTAACTTTAAATGCATTGAAATTCCTACCTTGGTGCTGCCAAGTAATTTTCAGACATGTTCTTATAAATGATGGAAATGCAGCATTTAAAGAGAGCAGATGCTTCGTTTATCAGGGGACGGTAAAACATACACAACAAGAAGAGGTTTAAAGACCTGCACAGTGATTGAGGGGGGGGGGGTCGAAGGTGACCCTCAAATTTGGCACAACAAGAGGTAGTATTTTTGCTGAGGTGAGTTCATCCCGCCTGCTGTATAAACAGGGTGACACGGAATGGGGGGGTGGAGGTCAGTGTGTGAGAGAAAGAGCTAAAGGGTGAATGAGGAGAGAGAGCAGCGTCAACACAACTCAAAGGATTAAAACATTATTTTGTGATAGTTACACTGTGGTTATGTTCTAAAGCAGGAATAAACACAGCCACACCTCTGCGCAACCCTGTGGGAAGGATTTTGTGTGAATGCAGCCAAAACACACAGCTGGCTGCATGTGTGGGAGAGGAGCAGCGCCTCCCTCCTCTAAACAAGGATCAACAGAGAGAAAATACAGTGGAAAAACAAAGCAGGACCATCCACGTCAACCCCGGAGGCTGTAGTTAAGGGAAGTACGGGGTGTACAGGCCGTTAGGTTCCGATAGTGGAAAGACAGCATCAACAGAGCACTAGTTCAACTACTTGGCTTATGATTTCTTTAATGCAAGGACCGGCTACTGGTGAACTCACTTCACAAGTTGTTATGGTTAGCTTGGACATGAATCACGTGTTCAATAAAACAGTGATTTTACTTTCTCTAATTATTTTAATTTATGGATTTTTAACAAACTGAAAATTATGAAACCTCAACATTTAAATTAATTTCTTGTGACCCTATCATTTATTTTGGAGCTTTATAAACCCCAAAGTGGGAACCTGGGGGCAAAAGATGTGGGATTTTCCAGACAGCAAAGTGGTTCTAGGTGTACATGTGGGTACCAGGCACCAGCATCATTACATGCTGGAAAACACTGGTATATTCAAGAATCTTTATTGTCATTATGCGTAGCACAACGAAATCTTTTCCAGCAGCTCTCAGCTTAAAAGACACATTATTTACATAACACAAAATGTATAAGTCAACATAAAAATATGAGCAAATAAAAAGGGATGTATGGGACCTAATCAGGTCAGCAGCAAAGACCCATTAATTGCATAACACATTCTGAAGGCCTGCTGTCTCTAGAATTTTCTTGGGCCTTTTTGATAAATGATGCCATGTCTATCTGTCATCACCAAATAGGATTCACACATTCAGTTTCACACCTGGGTGCTCTGTATGTGGATGGTGATGTTTGCTGCTGTAGGCATGGAAAACAAGGAGAAGCTGAAACAGGGCCATGGTGGCAATGAAGCTGCTGAATCTGACAAGGTCACAGTAAATTTCTGTAGGCAGGCTCTACCTGCAGCTTGTATCATTACAGTGCAGTATTAACCTATAGTGTGTTCACATATTGTGATGAATTCATTTTCAGGAAGTAGCAGGGAGTCACACAATACACCCTTTGAGAACTGAACAATGAGGTATGAGTCACGGGCTCACTAGCTTTAAGATCATCATCTATGCACCAACGAGGCCACCTATGGGCAGTAATGTCTGCCGACAGCACTGCCACTGTGAAGACAAGCCCCCCCCTCACCTTGAGTGTTCTGGAAGTAGTGGCGCCACAGCGGCCTGATTTTGTCCTGACCGCCCACATCCCACACTGTGAAGCTGATGTTCTTGTATTCTACAGTTTCAACATTAAAACCTGCACAGAAGTGGAGAAACATGGATCAAAAACTCACAGAAAACTTGATATAATTCAAGTTGGGAACCTGCCTGGCATCACAACAATCGATGTAGTTTAACATATACAAGTTAAACTGAGGCAGTTATTTTAAAGCTCTAGTTCATTCTGAGGGTTTAACATAAGTGGTACATAGCAGGGCTGAGTATAGAGCCGCAATACTAATGTGTCCATGCAGGGGACAAACAATCTTATTGATGAATACAATTTTCTGTTCATTAACTTATATATCAACTATTTTGGATAAGAAAATAATCATTTAAGTAATTTTGCAACCAAAATATAAAACAGTCAGAAGACATTTGAAGATGCGACTTTTAACTTCTTGAACTTGTGAGTTTTTCACCATTTGATATTTCACTGATCAAACACTGAAGAACATAATCAGATTAATCAATAGTGAAAATACTCATTAGGTGCAACCATATGTCGAAGGAGGAGTATAAACGCTGTCAAGTACTAAAAGATGCCAGCACTGGTGCAGTCAGATTCCTAATTTTGTACAATTATTGTTTGATCAGATAGTTCCTGATTTAAAAAACAGAAGTTGGACAGAATTAGACTGTATTTTAATTTATCAAAACTCTTCTAAGACTCCTTCTAAGCAACATTTCTCAAAGTAAAAACTACTCAGCATTTTCATTGGTTTTGCTATGAACACAAACAGTTTAGCGATACCAGGTGAAAAGTTTGTTCTCTTCCAAAAAAGTAGTGTCAAACATTTTAAAATGATTCACTGCTGTACAAAAACTCACAAATTATAGCTGTTAAGTAAAATGAGTTAATATGTATTCATACCAATGGTTGGAATGGTGGTGACTATCTCTCCAAGTTTCAGTTTATATAGGATGGTTGTTTTTCCAGCAGCATCAAGTCCAACCATGAGAATCCTCATCTCTTTTTTGCCAAACAGGCCTTTGAATAAGCTCGCAAATACATTCCCCATGGTGACGAAGCTGTCGAAGAGGAGAAGAACACAAGGTTAGAGGAGTTAACACCTGCAGTGTTTCAGTTTCAATGTAGTATACACCAAGAGGAAAGGAGGAGACAAAATATGCATGATAAAGAAAACTGATAATCAACCATCTGTCAGTTCAACCAGTATACTGGCAGCAAATCTATTCTTTCATCATCACTGAACAGTTCATAAAGGCACAAATAAATGGATCAAGAAGGTTGATGATAGCAGTATATCCGGTTGAACTAAACACACATTTATGCTACACCAAAAGCAGCACATTGAACTTAACACTGGTAACACAAGTGAGAGTTTTACTTAAGCTACTGTTAAAATTTTCGGGTTTGCAGTTACACAATACAAGCCAGCCCTTATCAGCAGCTTCAACCTTCATCTACCATTTCTAGGACTGTACCCAACTAAGAATTTTACATTAACTGCCGATAGGCCATATAACGTTGGGCTGCCACATTTGTATTTCTGTTGAAGTAATGCTCTTATAGCCAGTTTTCTTCTTCTGAGTTATAGATAGGGCTGCCCCCTAATAGTCAAGTCATTAGCTGAGAGACCCGTCAGTTGACTGAGACCCTTCTAGTTGAGCCTTTGATTTTATTTTATTTTATTTTATTTTATTTTATTTTTGTCAGCCAGTGCGTGCCTTAGACTAATGTTATGCAAGTCCTGTTTGTTTAGCCATCCCCATTAAAGCGCAACGCACAAACGTACCATCTGTTTCTGCTACAGTCCATGTGAACGGGACTAGGAAGATAATAATGTTGACTGGACAAAACAGTCTATTTCAAGAAGTCACTTTGAATTATTTATACTGAAGAGGCTGTTAAATTTGGAGCTACAATGATTAAGTGATTGACAGAAAACTGACAACAAGAGATATTGTGATAATACTACATTAATCATTTTGGTCTTTTCTATGTACAATTCCCAATTAAAGCTTCTCAATTGTGAAAATGTGTCTGTCATATCTGACCGTTAACTTTATCTTTTTGGATTTTCGATTGTTTGTCAAATAAAACATGCAGCGTATATTCATGATCTTGGGCTTTGGAAGAGTAACGTCATAGCGGGTACCTCAACCTCGCAGTATTTTTGACATTTTATAGACAACGCGCTTAATCGTTAATTGGCAGATTATTCGAAAATGACCATTGTTAACCTAGCTACACTGTTAACACGAATAAACCGAGTAGCCAACTGATGACCAGATAAGAAAGGCCTGCTCCAGCTGGCAAACTCTTGTGCACTGGCTGCAGGGATAATGTTACTGTGTACTACCTTGCTAGCATGCTAACAACACCTCGACCTAATCTAAAGGCCGGCAACCCAAAAAACGTTTAAGTTACGATTTAACTTTGACCGTATATATGTTATATGAATGCGCTTAGTGTGACGACATTCATTTATTAATTCAGATAGGTAAACAGTTGGCGTTGGGTGGCTTTAGCTGGTCATTACCACTCGAAACAGATTGCAGTTAGCTTCAGTTAGGGCGGATACTTCAGGTGCTAGCTAATGTTAGCTTGGTGCTAACGGGCGAAACAATTTCCGAACGGTTTAAAGAACGCATCCGTTTACGACACACGGCGTCACTTCACCATATCAAATGTTGCCATACTATGAAATGCTAAGTTGAACCGTAAACAGAATCTATTAGTTTAGAAAACAATGGCAACTACTTGATCTTACAGGAACTACTTAGCCAACATGCTAAGATTGCTGCCGTTAGCTAAATGCCGCGTCACAGTACAGAGAGAGCGCTGTGACGTCATATTAAACATCAAATAAGTCGAGCGTTTCGTACAGAGCAACTATCCACTCACATAATCTCACATTTTAGAACGGAATCCGTGCGTTTATGTGGATTATTACCTTTATAAAACACAGCGTCTCGATCTTTCCGTAATCTTTTGCTGTCACTCCAAAATGGCGTCTTGCGCAACCAGGGAGACACCGGCGTACAAGCACCTCCCACTATCAAATCTGAGCCAATCACAATAGAAAATGTGTAACTAATAACCCGCCCGTGTTCCGTTGCTGTCCTATCAGCGTCAGCAGATGCCTATGTGCACAGTGCACAAAATGTCGAGGAAGTGAACTGCACGCAAGTTTCGGACACAACCACTCTGAAAAGTGGATAACAAGACTGACTCACTGGTCACTAGGCGTGTTCTCTTGTAATGATGGTGATCTTAAGTCCAGCTTGACAAAATGCTGCCATTAGAAATCATTTGACTGATAATTGTACGGGTCTACCCTCAGTTCAACCAGTAATAGCCTATTTGCTGATTGGTCTCACTCAAAAGACAAAATTACAACAGTGAGATGTAAAGCGATCAAAAAAAGACTGAGCACAGAGTCCATCAGCACGAAACTATAGCCTACTTACTGTATTAAAGGTGAAACGTGCTCATTTTACAGGACGGCCTGTTTCAGAATATAGAGCCTAGACCTATAGTGGATTGTAATTATTGATATATTCATGAGCAAACATCACTAATGTTGAAGGAAGTAAAGGTGGGGCTCCTTTTTTAGTTATGGAGAAATAGATTAATTTTTAAAAGTACATCATAATCTATTTGTTGATTGTTTTATCTATTAATTTGAATCAGCAAAGTAACCAAACTTCTTATATACTAATGTAGTTTAGTAATATTTCACCCCAAATTGTAGTGCATTACATTCCATTACTGGCAAAAGTAGAATTTAAATATGACTTTAACAAAACACTTTAGTTAAAATGAAAAATACAGCAGGCATATCCTTGCTGCCTTAAATAGCTGTGGCTAGTGATGGCTGGTCGAGGCTTTGTTGAAGCTTTGACACAGTATTCACAAAAATGGTTCATTATTCGAGGCTTCAGTGACACAATGCTCGAGTAGGACATCTAGTGGTCATTGAAATGAAGTGCCACCAAGACGTGTCATTGGTTCATGGATTGTTTGGGATTTGATTCGCCATGGATATTCCTGTTCGACTACACTACACTACACTACATGGTTGTATGATTTCAAGCTGACATATAAAAATATACAAACATATGACACATATATATA
>NW_018127947.1:1206385-1217121 GCF_001952655.1 Monopterus albus | reverse complement strand
GCCGCGGCGTTCCCCCGGAGGAGCTGGAGGAAGTGTCTGGAGAGAGGGAGGTCTGGGCATCTTTGCTTAGACTGCTGGGCCGGCGACCCAGCCCCGGATAAGCGGAAGAAAATGGATGGATGGATGGATGGATGGATGTATGTATCTATACATATATAGATAAAATATATCTAATGTTATTTAGGACTATCTATGTAACTATATCTACAGTATATAGTGTTATTTAACTATGCAACTACTTTTATCTATTTCTCTCTAACTATCTATTGATCTATCTCTCTATCTACAGTGATTCTCCACTAAATACACAATCTGCTACAACACTACTAACTCTCAAAGCAACTAACGCAACAACAGCAACAAACAACCTACTCTGCACAGATTCAAATGAACACCACTAAATAGGGATATCCTGTCCCTGAACACACTCTACAGTATGTATGACGTCCGAGGCACTCAACTACCTCGAACATCACTCAAGTGCTTCAAACGTCACTAGTCATGCGATCAAAACATGCCTCGGCACAGTGGTTCGATACAATTACTTCATGAGCTACTGCGCATGTGTTGGAGCCTCAGGTGTCAGAGGACCATCACTAGCTGTGGCCCATCTGAACAATTTCTTGCGAGTTAGAATTATTCATAATTTCGCATCTGAAGTAAACATCCATCATCTATACTGTTCATCCTGACAAGGGTCGTGGGGAGCTGGAGCCAATCCCAGCTGACACTGGGTGAAAGGCTGAGTCCACCCTGGACAGGTCGCCAGTCTGTTACAGAGGAAGTAAACATTTTACTTATGAAATGTCTGAAAAACAAGCCCCATGTGATACTGAGAGGCTTTTGTACTGATGTGTTGATCCAGAATGAATCCTTAGTGCCCATACAGCCCACCACTGTCTGAGCTGGAGGGGGCAATGAATGGAGGGAAAGATTAGAAAACAAGCAGAGGTGGCAGAAGAGAGCAGTTTCTTTACCTGGAAGGTAATTATTTATCAATATATAAAACATCAGTAATATTCAAGTATTAAGGTCTTCAGGGCAGGTGTGGCAGGGGGCCTTTGCCTTCTTCTGCATTTCACAATAATTTGTCAAGCAGCCCCAGTTTGATTAGTCTATCAACAAATCATGAATAATAAAAAAAAGCTAGTCATGTTTTGTAACTCATAAAGCCATAAAACATTTCAATCTTGTATGTGTATTGTGCAGTGGGTAGCTTTTGGTGACACACCTGTCTCCACAGAGGTCCCTGCACAGACATCTTTGTCCACACTTCACCTTCCTGCCTCAGGACCAGACCTCTGCTTCGTCCAGCTGCTCACGTTATATTAGAAAATTCCCAAAAATAGTGTCTGACAGATGGCACCCAAGACGCATGTCACTTTTGTGGTCACTTTAAAGCTCCAGTCATATTATTAAGACTTTGACAACTCCTGGGGTACTATCAGAAGCTCTGCACACTGGTACCTTCATGTTTTTTTTTATAAACATGAAAGATAAGATTAAAATGTCTTAATCTATGAAGGCTATATGGAAATAAGTATACATTGTGGTGGTAAAACAAATCTTAAACAGATGACAAAGCAGCAGAAACCTCATTTTAAAGATATTTAAAGTGCACCAACATGCGCTGTCCCTGGTACTGAAGAGAAGAATCGTGAAACAACTTTTGACTCAGGAATCTGAATAACAAATAGTTTGCAGAAACATGCTTCAGCTTCACAGCTGTAGTTTTCACTACATATTTATTTCACTTAAATTTTTTTTAATGAAATTACAGACAAAATGTGTTTTAATATCTAATGCTTTATTAACAATATTTTTATAACAGTTTACATTTTTTTATGCCTCTGCACAGGCGACAGTCATGGCTGGAAATATAATTCCGCATGGTTTCAACCTGTACGCTTGAGTACAATTCAGTTCATCTGTACAACGGCAAATCACAACAGAAGTCATCTCAGGAGACTACATAGTAATTTCTATATCTTACCATTATTATCATTATAAAGAAAACCCCAACAAATCCCCCTTAAGCAAGCACTTGGCGACAGTGGGGAGGAAAAACTCCCTCTAGAGGAAGAAACCTCAGACAGACCCCGACTCAAGGTGGGCGGCCATACTGCCTCGACCGGTTGGGGTGAGTGGATAGTTTTCATAGTCATCACCATCATGAAAAATAAGGCAAATATGCCCAAAGTGAGTGTCTCAGAGCTTATTTAGTCATCTGAGCTGTCTGTCTCTGCCAGGCTCGCTCCCTCCCAAGGACCTAAAACGCACTCCTGGATGGTATCACGGCTACTGCGCAACAGAGCACTAACAACAATCCCATCTACCTATGAAACTGCTAAATGTATTCCCACATCAGCGATAATACTTTGCAGGGGCGGGATAAATCCCCCTGCTGGGAGGCCTCCCAAGTCCAGAAAATCTATTAAGCACACAAAACACAAAGCTTTCCCACCCCACGCCTACCGGGAGCGCGAGTCTGCCCCTTGAAACTTGGCAGAGCGAGACAACTCAGAAATGTAACCTTAAAGTAAAATAAAGGTATTAAAATCTGGGTGGTGAAGATTTTGAAAACAGCACAACTACACTTATTGAGACAGGCTTACAACATATCAATGCACAACTTCATGTGTGTGGAGTCAAAGGACCTTTGTGTTTAAATGTCAAAGTGTACACACCCTATAACAGGGGTGGGCAAACTATGGCTCAGGGGCCACATTGATTTTTAAAATTTGACAGACGGGCCAGGCCAGCACCAGATGCATGGATTTAAGTGAGAAGTTATAACATATAAAAGGCATTACAGTGTTAATACTTACATTCACGTTTAGTGGGAATAGTGTTGTTGATCACCCTTTTTGCCAGAGCATCGAAGTCTGGTGTTAGTTTTGTCGTGGCAATTCTCAGAACAGATCTGAGGTGTTCATCACTCAACTGGGATCTGTGGGGTGCTTTGTTGGTGTTCATCACACTAAAAGTCTGTTCACACACATAGGTAGAGCCAAACAACACCAGTATCCTCTGTGCGATTTTCTGGATGTTTGGAAATTTGGCTGCACTTAATGAAGCATAAAACTCATCCAGTTGAAGAGTTGAACTTCTCCTTTAAGCTATTTGTGATGTGAATGTGATGCTGGGAGTTCAATTCAAAATAAAAACGGAGCCAACTTCCAATGTGAGAAGCTTAGAAAAGCCTCCATAGCTTTGAAAAAGCACTGTCAACACTGAAGATGCCATGGCTTCAGAAGGAGCATGATGTTTACTTTATCAACGACTCATAATCACAGCAGTTTTAAAAATATAAACAAAGTCTAAAGATTACCTTTCACACGAGTCACAGCTGAAAATCACCCGAGGCCTTTCATAACAACAGTCCCAGAGTGATCAAATTTGGACTCGGCATCATGAAATGAATGTGAGCATCTTGCTACTGTATAATTTGTGGAAGTCATGATAAATCTGCTAAGAAGAAAATTCCAGCCAGTATCTGATGTGAAACCAGGACAACATGAAAAACCACTGCTGCATTAAAACACGGCTTGGCAATGTTTCCATTATCACCTGTGCAGGGTTGTCACAGTCCGTCGTCTGTGCCAGGATCATCTGCTGACACCGAGGCAGTTGGGACTGGGTCTCCCACTGAAGTGCTAACGTTAGCCATGCTTAGCCTCCTCTTTATCCCAGCTGGTAGGACCATCTTTACTGACACTCATATTTGTTTTCTGCAACCAAACGACTTTCTAATATCCATCACATCGAAACCCCATCAAAATTATTCAAACTTTAGCTTCACATCAGATTAAAAGGTCACAGGAACTGGATACAAAATGAATGATCGTTGTCATCACATCATCAAAATCAATGCATAGATTTTTTTTCTTTTTAATACCTTTTATACAAACAGTATTTATAATGTTTTTAGAGTTGTTTAGCTTTTCGGAATGTGTGGTATAAAATTTAAATTGTGTTTCCTACGATCATGAACAGCTGACAGTGAAGACTGGTTCTTACTTTCAGACAGTTTTTATTGTGTGTTTATATCTACAATGCAAATCAGTTTCCCTCTGGGGTAATAACGTTAATCAAGTTAATCAACATCCACTAATCAGTGATTAGTGATAATGTTCTAAGAAACACAGCAAAGCACCAGAAAAAAAGTAGCAAACATGGATGTAAACAAAAGGTTTTTTGAACAAAAACTTTAGCACTAGACTACCTTAAAAGTAGTGTGTAAACAGGCTTCGACAGCACCTCTCCATATCAACTTTTAGAACAGATTTTAACAGAAAAAAGTTTTGAACAAGTTGCATTCAGTAGCTTTAAATAAAGGATTTGAATACTGGGAAAATCTCACACTGTTGCTACCCTACTTCTCCCCGGTGTGGACCTTCTTGTGGACCTTCTTGTGGACCTGCAAGTTCCACTTCCGTGTGAAACTTTTTCCACAAGTGTTGCAAGGAAACGGCTTTTCACCGTTGTGGGTTCTTAAATGAGCAGTCAATTCTGACCTCTTTCTGAATCCTTTCCCACAGGTTTTGCAAGCATATGGCTTCTCATCTGTGTGGACCTTCTTGTGGACCTGCAAGGTCCCCTTCTGTGTGAAACCTTTGCCACAGGTGTTGCAAGAAAATGGTCTTTCACCGGTGTGGGTTCTTAAATGACAAGTCAATTTTGACCTTTGTCCGAATCCTTTCCCGCAGGCTTTGCAAACATACGGCTTCTCACTGGTGTGGACCTTCTTGTCACCGGTGAGGACCTTCTTGTGGACCTGCAAGTTTCCCTTCTCACCGGTGAAAAGCTGTTTTCCACAAGTGTTGCAAGGAAACGGCCTTTCACCGGTGTGGCTTCTTTAATGGGTTCTTAAATGAGCAGTCAATTCTGACCTCTTTCTGAATCCTTTCCCGCAGGTTTCGCAAACATATGGCTTCTCATCTGTGTGGACCTTCTTGTGGACCCGCAAGTTCCCCTTCTCTCTGAAACGTTTTCCACAAGTGTTGCAAAGAAACGGCCTTTCACCGGTGTGGGTTCTTGAATGACAAGTCAATTTTGACCTCCGTCCGAATCTTTTCCCGCAGGTTTCGCAAACATACGGCTTCTCACCTGTGAGGACCTTCTTGTAGACCCACAAGTTCCCCTTCTCTCCTACACGTTTTCCACAAGTGTTGCAAGGAAACGGCCTTTCACCGGTGTGGGTTCTTGAATGACAAGTCAATTTTGACCTCCGTCTGAATCCTTTCCCACAGGTGTCGCAAACATACGACTTCTCATCTCTGCGGAGCTTCTTGTGGACCTGCAAGGTCCCCTTCTGCGTGAAACCTTTGCCACAAGTGTTGCAAGAAAATGGTCTTTCACCGGTGTGGGTTCTTAAATGACAAGTCAATTTTGACCTTCGTCCGAATCCTTTCCCGCAGGTGTCACAAACATACGGCTTCTCACCTGTGTGGATTCTTAAATGTCGGTTCAATTTGGCCTTACACTTAAAATCTTTCCCACAAGTGTCACGTTTGGACTTGTTACTTGTGGTAGGATCAGACTCAATCTGTGACATGAGAGAGTTGTCCACATTGCTACTATCACTGGTTGATCCTGAGTCTACGTGCTGGTTTCCTTTCGGATCCTGGCTCTCAGCTACAGGAGAGCTGTGAAAGAGGAGCTGCTGGTCACTGTCTGGTTCTGGTTCACTGTGGTCACTGTCCTCATAAGTAGGAGTGAACATAAAGGGGTCAGTCTCCTGCTTTAGCCCAAGCCGCTCTCCCTCATGACTGCTATGGAGTTCCTCCTGTTCCTCCTTAATATCTGGAGGCTCTGGGTCCTCTTGGTCCAGACTGGGGTTCCTCTCCTGGTCACAGAGCTGCTGGTCAGCCACAACCTCCTCCTCCTTACAGACATGTTGCTGAGGCAGCTCTGGAGGGACAAAGGGACACAGGGAACAGGTCACTGATGTAGTGAGAGGAAAAAACAAAGTGCTGTAAAGCCTGTAGAATGTGTCATCATTTTCACACTGATGCATGAACTGAAATGTGATTAAATTAACAAATTCAAATAGCAGCAACTTGATCTTTAGACTTTAAAATAAAAAGTAAAACATTACAAATTAGCAAATTCAGCAACTTCATATCAGTCAAAACCCAAATTTAGTACAGTAAATAAAATTTTAAAAAATTTTAATATAATTCAATTGTATTTGTAAAGCAACAATTCACAGCAACAATCTTCTTGTGACAAGTTTTACACTTTACACTATTATAGCAAAACTCAACAAATCCCCCTTCAGCATCACTTGGTGACACGGGAGGAAAAATTCCCTTTAACAGAAGAAACCTCCAACAGATGATTTTAAACGAGGGAAAATGCTACAATGTCCTTTAGATCATAGTAGTTATGCTCGATGGTCCCCGCAGATGGAGTTTACTGTAATGCAAACCAAGCTGATTCTTTTGAAGTTGTCTTAACTGAGATCATAGGCTCGGTTGTGAAATGTTATACTGGAGCCTCTTGTCCTTAATTCACCTTAATTCTCCTTTTTCCTCTTCCAAACTCTGCCACTGTGTCTGAACAGTCACAGTTGCTGGGTTTCTTGCTGCTCTCTTGCCATCTAGGCTTCACTTTGTCTGCCTCTATCTGTTCAGTTATTAATTAGCTGTGTTTCCTGTGTCTCCAGCAGAAAGTGCTTAAAAACAGTGGGACATGCCCGGAACATCCCCCTAGAAATGTTGCCAGGAGGCATCCGAAACAGATGCCCAAGCCACCTCAGCTGGCTCCTCTTGATGTGGAGGAGCAGTGGTTCTACTCTGAGCTCCTCCCGGGTGACCGAGCTCCTCACCCTATCTCTAAGGGTGCGCCCGGCCACCCTCCGGAGGAAGCTCATTTCGGCCGCCTGTATCCGGGATCTTGCCCTTTCAGTCATGACCATAGGTGAACTTCACAATTTTATTGGAAAAACAAGAAACCCAAAATTTCTCTATCCACACTCCAAAAGAAGAAATCACTAGGTGGTCTAGAAGCACCAAATTTCCAATATTACTACTTGGCAAATCAGCTACAGTATTTAGTCAAATGGATTCAGAAGGACAGTTACAAAGTGCATGGACAGAATTAGAGCAAAATTACTGTAAAAATAACTTAAATAACTCAGTTGCAGACCTCCCTTTTCTACCAAACTCTACTAAGAAAATGAATTACTGTAAGAACATCACAATCCTCTCAACTCTGACAGCCTGGTGGAAAGCAAACAAAATCACTAAATCATCACTTGCACCATGTAGATACACTCCAATTTGGCACAACCCTGATTTCCAACTGCATAATAAACCTATCTAGGCACCAACATGGCAACACAAAGGAATCACTCACTTACATCACCTATTTGAAAATAACCAGTTCATATCATTTAATACACTGATCCAGAGGTACGGAGTTCAGAGAGGACAGTTCCACCAGTACAATCAACTAAAATCCATAATTAAATCAAAGATTAGTGTAACCAATAACCCACTACAGCCTTCCAAATTAATTGAAGAAATTATGAAAATTACATCCTCCAAGAAAATTAAATCCAAGCTATATAAACTCATATCAAATACAGATTCAATAACAATACCAAAACCCAAATAGGAAAATGATTTAACCCTCTCCCTCAGCTCCAACTTCTGGACAGAAATTTGTAATAACATCTTTTCTATGACCAGCATTGTAAACTTACAACTTATACAATACAGGACCATCTACAAGACCCATATTACAGAAAGTAAAATGTTCAAAATGGGTTTCCCTGACACCAACCAGTTCATTCCCCCTGGATACGTAGCAGTGACAGAGAAACTTTCCACAATCTTGGGCTGTAGAATCCCTCCTTCTCCATCACTTTGATTACTCAGTAATATCATAGAAATCAACCACCTACCAATTAAATATAAAAACCCACTCCTCATTTCTCTATCTATTGCCAAGAAAACAATCTTTCAAAACTGGAAATCAAAAAAATCACTACACATAAACCACTGGACCAACCTTCTGACAGAATACATCACATTAGAGAAAATGACATCCACTTACAAGAATAGTTTATCTGCTTTTTATGACACATGGAACCCATTTTTAACACATTTCAACTTGAACCAAATACCTGGGGCTAAGGCTATATCCTTGTGTAATGGCTTGTAACTGTTGTCTTGTCTCCCATATTTGGTCCTGTTTTGTTAATGTGTTACTTTGTTTCAATAACAAACAAACAAAAAACTAATAAAAAAAAAAGAAACCTCCAACAGACCCCGGCTCTTGGTGGGCGGCCTTCTTCCTCGACTAGTAGTGAGTGGATAGAGGAGAGAGAACAGAAAGAGAAGCATCAAGACACA
Source organism: Monopterus albus (assembly GCF_001952655.1). Lineage (NCBI taxonomy): Eukaryota > Metazoa > Chordata > Actinopteri > Synbranchiformes > Synbranchidae > Monopterus > Monopterus albus. The sequence goes on along the minus strand of NW_018127947.1, from coordinate 1,208,758 downwards.
ACACACAAAAAAACACTAGACTAGTCAATATGACTGTTCATCAAAAATGTTCAGCTGCGGAGGAACACAAGTTAGAACATGTAATGGCGGTATACAGAAATAAGATGCAGAGACGAGCGGAGGAGAGGAGCCCAGAGCATCATGGGAGGACCCCCATCCTACGCCTAAAACTAAGACATGATACACCAAACCAAACCAATCCTAGAATTCATGTCCAATAATTTCATAGACACCACTACATAGGCAGAAATTAACACCATCCTGTTGAATAAAACAACTGGTATGGTTAAACATAGTAAGAGTCAACAGGACAGTGCAGGCCCAGCTGTTCCTTAGCAGTGACTAAGAGGGTTGTCAGTCTTATTCCTAGCCTTGTCAGTCCTTATGGTGCCATTTAATTCAAAGGACAAAATCCAGGGCACTTTTTTTGAGAAGAAGAGTTAATCATCGGGTTTCCTTGAAGAGCTCTGTGAACCACGTGATGCGAGGAGCTACCGATTGGTGGGATTTTTGTACCAGAGGCATAAAATGGAGCTAGGTTTGGACGGGCAGTTTGTAGGCAACTGGGCTGAGAATGGGCTGAAGGAATTGAGGATTCTGGTAGGGAATTTGGAAACATAGAATGTGACGGTAGTAGTGAGAGTTGGCATGTAGTGCAAAGGGGAAAATGCAGACTGACGTCGCAGTCCAATTCATCTGATGGACCTGAAGGTGAGATACATAGGGGAAAAATTATAAGAAGGAAGGTGGAGTTCAGGGTGGTCTTTAAGTTGAGTCAGGAAGGGATGTCCTTCAGTGAGTGGAACCCCATAAGCTGGCTAAAAGTGTGCATAAATTACTGGGTGAAGTAAAAAGTATGCGAGCCATGAGAAACGGTGTCTTAATTATATCTTGCTTGAACACAAACATCAGGAAAAGGCCACAAAAGTTCATAAAATAGACAGTAAAAGAGTGCAGTGTGTTATCCCACCGGAGGATTCATACATAAAAGGGCTGATAACTAGAGTGCCTATTGGTGCATCTCTGAAAGAAATCAAAAACAATCTGAATGGAGGTCAGGTCACGGATGTTAGAAGACTGAAAACTGTTACAAATGGAGAAATTTTTGATTAAGTTTGAAGAAGAGCAGCTACCAACCAGAGTGTATTTAGGTTACTTTAGTTATGAGGTTAGGCCCTATATTCCTTCACCACTAAGGTGTTATAAGTGTCAAAAGTTTGGTCATGTGGCGGCAGTGTGTAAGGGAAAGCTAAGGTGTGGGAGTTGTGTGGGAGAACATGAGTATGGTAAATGTGAAAAAGATGCAAAGTTAAAGTGCTGTAATTGTGGAGGTGAGCACAGTTTGGCATATAGAGGTTGTGCAGCTAGCAAAATGGCAGCCGGGTATATCAAAACCACACAAAGAATAACTTATGCTGAAGCGGTTAAAATAGTCGGTTCATCCACGAATCACCACATGCCAATCAGTAAACTGAATGGAGATAAGAATCAAAATGACCATTGCCATAACATACCTAGGGACTCCCTGATAGTGGACAAGAAGGACTTTGTACTCTTTATGGTAGAACGGATTTAACTATGCTGCACAGACTGATAAAAGAACTGTAAGAATCTAAATTATTGTTAGATCTGCAGAGAAGTTTCTGGGAATAAAGTGGTTTCACTGGGTGGAAGTTATGTAGTGGAACAATGACTGTAATATTGCTGTCAAACAAAGAAATAAGGCTTTTAGACTACTTAAAAGAACACATTTATTTGCTTTAGTGATTCATTACAAAAAAAAATGTTTTCCAAAATACACAGTAATGGAAATCTATCATTAGAAGACAGACTATGCAGGGCTGAAACCATTAGACAGTATTCCAGTATTGTAGAAGTGAATGATACACAGAATACAGACTTGGATTTAACTTTTACTATGTCTGAATTCATCAGGGCTTTAGCTAAAGCTAGAGTTTCTTCCCCTAGAAAGGATGGTGTTTACAAAGTAATGCTAGCACATTTAGGGGATATTTCATTATCTGTAGTGTTGGACTTATTTAATAAAATTTGGGACAAATTCTGGGCATCTTTGCTTAGACTGCTGCCCCCGCGACCCGGTTCCGGAATAATCGGAGGAAAATGGATGGATGGATAGATGGGACAAATTCCTGAGGCATGGAGGTACTCCGTTGATGTTCCTATTTTGAAGCCAGGAAAAGGAAAACCGGTTCCACGGAACAGCTGCGGCCAATACACTGTCTCTGATTAAATTTTTATTTGAGAGGTTGTCAGATCCAAACCTACAGTTTCTTTACAAAGACATTAAGCAAATCATCACGCACTTCATGATACTTTAGAAATTGCCAAACTTGCAAAATGCCATTTTAAGAA
>NW_018127947.1:1182123-1202039 GCF_001952655.1 Monopterus albus | reverse complement strand
ACACACAGACACCTGGTGTAGATCACATTCCAGCAAGGAGGTGTGAGCTCCGGCTCACCAAATGACCAATAGGATTACAATGCATGAATTGTTGTACCTTTGTTGAGTGCAGAGCAGCCCAAGAAGATAAAATGTATTGTAAGACCTTAATTCGAGGTCAGTGGATGGAACTCCTGCGGGAGCTCTGTCTCTCTGATCCCAGCACTGTAATGCCTACCTGTGATCAGACATTCAGTAAACTTTCTGCTGATTTTAAAGAGTCCTCTCCTGTCGTCACTTCTCGTGCTTCCAACAAAAGAATTGGGTTAATTTCTAAAAAAAAAAAGGTTAGAATCTAACACTCGAATGATAGTGTTAATGGAAAAAAAGATTACTAATATATCACTAGAGTCTTTTGGGCAGCAATTGTAAGACAGCAAGTAGAGTTATTAGTTATTTGACAGATACAGGTATTTTGGATAGGATTTAGTGGTTTATGCAGTTCTAAGAACTTTTTAAATATATATATTCCTTCGGTTCTATTATCGTTCCATACTCCAGCCTAGCAGGTGGCCTAATGCACCTTAGGTTGGCCTGCAAACCGCCCATAAACACCATAAGAAGAAGAACGTCTAATTCATGTTGAATGTATTTAAATGTATAGCGCTTTTCTACGCTTTACAGCACATTCAAAGTGCTTTCACGCTACTTGGCCATTCACACTCACGCACCGGTGTTATCACCGGGAGCATCTGGGGGTTCAGTGTCTTGCTCAAGGATACTTCGACATATTGACCTTAGTCCAACTGCTAGCTTTAGTAAAATCATTCGTTTTTACAGACCTATCCTGTGTAGCTTTACTTGGGGTTTCCAGACAATATCCAGCAGTTTGCGCTGACGATGGATCTCTTCCTCGTGCTGGAGGATAATACTTTCAAAGGCCCCCACTATTTCTTCAGCGGCTGCAGTTAGGCGCTCGTTGATAAACCGTCTAAGGTCCTGAATTGAAGACATTGTTGATTTGTTACAATTAAAATATTTATCTGAAATACGACAAATATTTTCAACTAAACCCTAATCCAAATTTAAGGATAATGGCGCCTCTTTTTCTTCTTTTTTTTCTAACTTCCGCCGGGTGTCACACTGTGAAGTTCCGGTAGTGAAAATAGTCTCGTTCGAGATGAACTGTACTTCGCCTTGGACGCGGACAAGAGTAGGTGGTGGTGATACATATAAAACACAGGAACAGTTTTCAAACAGGCAAAAAGAACAAAAGGTTTTACACATTTCATGGAGTCTAAGGACTAGTACTCGATCCCATTTTCAGCTACACAGTGACTACAGAGGGAGTGCACGTGTACAGCAGTCAGGAAACGTCTAGAGATGAAAGCATATCATTATTCAAAGCACTGAATTTGTTTTCTGTTGGATGAAGGATTCAGTTGAAAGTCTCAGTTGTTTACAGATGTGCAGCATCATTACTTCATGTATTTCTCCTCATACTGTTTCATGTTCTCACAGATTTTACCTGTTGCACATACTAAAGTGGAAGATAATGAGGTAATTTTTCACTTCTATCATAAATATGACTCCTACAACTGGATATATACAAGCAGAGAAATATTACATGGGGCTGTTTTGATGTTAATTTCAGATGTAACCATTTTAAGGTTTTCTTTAATAGTTTTAGAGTCATGTCAGCCTAATATGAATGAAAACATCAGAGCATATCTAATGTTTTGTTTATATAGAAGATTGCTGAAAAAATCAACTGGACTAGGTTTCTAGGTCGAAGACGTTTCGCCTCTCATCCAAGAGGCTTCATCAGCTCTGCCTGGTGTTGAGCAAGTGATATTTATCCTATTCGGTGGTGTTTCCGTCCTTTGAGGGCCAATGATGTCCCCTAACGACTGAGTCGTTATAGCCCAGCATCGGTGAGAGGCGTTACCTGTCTTTGAACCCTCACCTGTTGGCCGACGTCTATGGTCCTGATGGGCATGTTTGGGCAGAGATCTCAAAACAGGATTGTAGACGGATTACAAGTTGTGTCTTAGTCCGCCACCCCTATTTATTGAGGGGTGTTCTATTTTTACAAAAATAGCTTCCTTAACTCCTCTCTCAAACCAGCAATGTTCTCTGGAGAGAATCTGGACTTCACTGTCCTCAAAAGAATGTCCTTTGTCCTTCAGGTGGAGGTGGACTGCTGACTCTGGTCCACTGGAGTTGGCCCTCCTGTGTTGGGCCATGCATTTGTGGAGCGGCTGTTTAGTTTCACCAATGTACAAGTTGTTACACTCCTGACTACACTTAATTGCATAGAACACATCACTCTGTTTATGTCTGGGTGTTTTGTCCTTCGGGTCACAGCCGCTTTGGCCAGTGCCAAACTCCCACCCCCGAACCTTACCCCTGAGGAAAGGAGGGCTTTAGAAGAAGTAGTTGACACAAATCAGAAAGTACCTGAGGCAAAGACAAAAGATGGAAATAGTTTTGTTGTTGTGATTTTTTCCCCCAGTTTGCTGAAGTGCTGCTTGATAAAGAGGGATGCTGTCAGGCTTTATTTCTGATTTATAAATGTAACATACAACATACACAACATGTGCAATGTATTCAAAAATACTTATCTCTTCTTGTGTTGGATGTGTGTTGTGTAGGTCACTGGGTTTAAATGTCTAGCAGTGTTTCTTGTCCACTGTACATTGACCTGCTCTGTGTGTGTACGAGTTTGTAAGGGCTTGTTATGACGGGTGGCCTTGGTGAAAGGAGCAAGATTCAATTAGCCTTCATTTACTTCCAGTATGGCAGTGATCTTTGCTCCTGGCTGCATTGAGTGCTGCTCTGATGCACTTAACAGTGTATGGGTGTGTATGCAAAGGTGAGTTGTTAACAGAAACACTAGAACCAGAAGCAAAGTCAGGCCGGGAGCCAGGTGGCTGTAGCAGACTCGTACTGACTACCTGCAGATGACACTGACCTGAGTCAGCGTTTTACTGGTGGAGCAGCAAAGTTAAATAGATTGTGGCTGGCTGGACAAATGAACACATGACACTTCTAAACAAAGGATACTGCCTGTTTTTGCCTTATTTCATTTCCTTACACAACATCATATCATTAAAGAGAGCTCAGAAAACAGTCTTACACTCAGGTGGTCTGGGGGCCCACTAACAGGCCACTTGTTCCCATGTGTAAAGCATGGCTAGCATCATCTAAAATTACCTATGTCAACACTCTACTCAGAGAAATGTAAATGTTTTTCTACAAAAAGCTAATTGTTTCAAATGTTACATATTTTCTATTACCAAGCAACATGAACAAAAGTACCACTGAGGACCAAAGGAGAGCTGTCTAATCAAAGAGTACATAGATGACATCAGATATTTCATGATACAGACACAGCTGACTCACTGACAGAAATTTTCATGTGTTCTTAAAGACTCACCTTAATATGACTTAATATGCATCATACAGTATGTCAAACAAAGATGAGATATTGAAGATATTGTACATAAAAAAATGAACTCCACACTGGAAACCATCTATGACCACAGGTGTGATTCCTTACCATTTCCTATATGTAACAGTCAGTGTGTGTCCATCAACACAGTTCAAGTGTTTCTGAGCAAGATGATGGTGACACACCTGACAGAGCGTTTGAGTCGCTCTGAAGAAAACCACTAGCTAAAACACACTCCTATGGCGAGGTGGGAGCATAAATGATATTGATACCCAGTCACATACTCAGCATAGTCCTGTGCACTGACAGAAAATTCCTCTGAGGTGGCTGCAGCTTTAAACACATCCCAGTCTGTCTGGGCGAAACAGTCCTGCAGGATGCCTTCAGTCTCTGGGGTCCAGAGTTTAATTTGTTTGGTGACAGGGTTTGTTTGTTTCAGTCTTTGTCTGTAAGCTGGATACAGGAACAAAGAAATGTGGTATGAGCATCCAAGGTGGGGGTGGGGTGCAGCCCTGTATGCACCACGTATGTTACTGTAAACATGAACCAGAGTGTTCTTGCCCCAAGTGGGAATGTTCACGTTGGTAATATTTGGGGAGTACAATCCATAGATTGCACTGGTTAAAGTCAACTGCCGCAATAAAAATAGCGTCCGGGTGCGCTGTCTCTAAAATCAACCTATATAGGTCCATATTAATATGACCTTAGTAGTTTGACTGGTGATTATTTCTCTTGATTTCCTAGCTGTGTGCACAAGAGGGCTCTAGCGCATAAGCACACAGTCATGTTTCTACTCTGTTTAAATGTTTGAGCCTAATCTTGTCATCTGTTATAGAGCTGCAACTAATTCTGTTCATTATCAATTAATATGCCAGATGTTTTCTTAATTAATAGATTAACTATGATCCAAAAATAGCTTTTTTTGATGATCAACGGTCTAAAACTGAAAGAAGCTTGTCCTTGTTTAGTTTATCATGAAAGTCCAAGAAAACCAGCACATATTAAAATATGAGAAGCTGAAACTAGAAAGATTTTCTTGGCATTTTTCTTACAAAATGAATTAATTACTCAACAAAGCAGTTTAAGTTTCTGTCAATCCTCATATACAATCTCTCACTGGGTAAAGTACAGGAATGAGGCCAACAGGAGCTGCCTTTGTGACAGTGACTTTATTCGGTTTCAGAACTATAGCTTAATGCAACACAAAAGGATACAAAATGACCACAAAGACATACAAAACAAACACCAAAAAAAGACACAACAGATCCCTTAATCTCATGCTTTCTTTTTTCTTTCTCTCACATGCAGACAGACGTATCCTCAAGTCACCATAATAAATAATACATTTTGTTTTGCATTAACTGGGTGCCTGAGGTGCCGTGGCACAAGAACAGCTGTAGGGTGAGTCACATTCACATCTCCTGTTCCCATCAGCTTACAGCTTAATAGATACAGCCTCTTTAAATTAATGTAACAAACAGATGAATGAGTGAACATACTGATTTTTTCTTCAGTCCAGTTCAGGCTCACTAGGGCAGCTCTGCTCTTTATTTACCTGCAGTCATGATGAATCTTAGTGTCAAAGCTCCACTGATGACGGCTTTTTATAGTCATCATCACAGGCTTAGCTCTGAGTTAACTGAAGCTTTAATGATGTCTGAAAACACTGGGAAGGGTGTCAAATCAATCTGAGCACAACAATTCTTTAATGTTTTTATTTCCACAGTAAGTAAGGCTGCACAAAGTTTAGTTAATAATAATATTAAGACATACTGTGTGCTTTTTTTCTATATGTGTACATGAAGCCACAACTAACTGTTACTGCTTTGGTGTCTGCTGTATACGTGGCTGTAGCATAACTGATCTAGTCGTTTCATACCAGTCACTGCTTCTCTTTTTTTGGATCAAGAGAAGTCCATCATGTGAATGTCTCTCCGTGACTGGACTGAAAACAAGACTGGGATTCATGTGAGTAACACAGGCTCTGTTACAATAACAATTATTTACATAATCACTTAAATCACTGATTTATTTTAAAGATCAACACTTGTATCATGCAATATATAATATGTCATATTTGGCATATAAGGACATCAAACGGTGTTAGTGGTGGAATCAATTATAAAACCAGACGAACTGATTGAACGAAAAGGTTTTTACTTGTGATAACTAGGCAACCAATACACAGTCCAGGTATAACAATCAGGTCGAATAGACAGTCCAGGGTCAGTGCCGGTAAACAGGTGTAGCCAGGGGATTCAAAACTCAAGAGGTCCAGGGGAAGCTCAGAAGGTCGGTACACTGCAGGCAATCAGACACTGGAAGGACATAGGCAATAAACGGTGGTCAAAACAAACAATCCAAGGTCAGAAACAGAGTCAGGCAAGGTATGGATGCTGGAGAGTCAGAGCTAGAGTCTAGAACAATCTGGCAGGGATAGGAGGGTGAAGGCTACTTATATTACGGTGTGAACAGGTTCAAACCATCAGGAGCAGGTGAAACTAATGTAAGTGATTAGTGAACGTAAAGTGACCGAAACAGAGGTGAAAAACAAAAAGAGGAAGTAACGTAAAAATAAAAGCCTGACAGGAAGCAACGGAACCAAATCGTGACAATATTATATGGTCTGTATATTAACTAATGAGCCAGAGCCAGGGATTGTGGGAGGGAAGGTAATGATGGGAATGACTCCCAGTCCTTGTAAAACTGAGACCAGAACTGCGGTAGATAATGCAGCAGTTGCCGGTCCTCCTACTGTTGCCCCCATGATCTCTTTGTGCAGGTGAATGCGTTTTTCCTGCTCTCACTTCCAATCCAACTAGTTTCTAGCTCAGCCACGGTCCTTTGCTCTGATCTGAGTGTACTGACAGCATTAGTTATTTTTGCTATTCAGCAGCTTTTCCTCTGTTCGTGATCCCTGAATTTAAACCACCAAACAAATCAGCTTTTCTTTTCTCTGCCTCTCCAAGTGTCTCAGTTTCACACTCACTGGAACAGCGTTTCTTCTTTAGCGTTGCTTTCATTGCCTTGCCTCGTACCGTACGGTTCAGAACCCGTCTCCGTATGCAGATGGCTGATTAAAGGCATGTCTACAACTATTTGTGGCTAAAGGTGGGAGTGGAAAAGAAGCTTGTGCACCGAGTTGTTTAGTGTAAAGCAGAACCAGGCATAAGTGCGGCTTTATTAAACTACGTGCACGCTCAGTTCTCTCTTAGTGTGTACACAGTCTTCGTCATGACTCTACACAGAGTTTTATATGTCTGGCCCTTGGACCAAAATCCATTTAGAAACTATATTGACAACTGCAGATTTGATTGATCATTAATGATCTGATTTGATATACATTTCTGTTGTTGTGGTTAAAAGGTATATCAAAACTTACAAAGCTATACAAATAAATAAAACAATTAATTACAGCTTATGAACCCTGTATAAATGATGCCTTATTAGAAACCTTTAGCAGGATGTAATACACTGAGTGCTACTAGAAACTTGGCCAATAAACGTGATTGTGTGAAGTCCATCTTTAAAGTGACATAAGCTACTATAACATCACATTTCTCCCCAAAATAGAAGCTCTTCAGCAGCTACCTGTGCATGTTCATCTAATAAGAAAACTGTCCATTTCATTCTTGAAGCTCCAGCTGGCCATCTCTGACCCTCCACCTCCAGCGCTGACATCTGTCTGGAGCGAGAACACAGCGCAGCCACAGGCAGGACTCCTGGATCTCTTGCTCAAAGGACACCGGCTTCCTATCCAGGGTTTCCAAAGTGAACGCTTTCCCCGAGATCTGAAAGGGACACGAGATGCTGTTGACCTGGAAGATTCAGAAGTCAAACTGCTTTTCAATAGACACATTGAATTGTTAAAAGCTTTTCATATGGAGTAGACATGATCGGTGTGCGATGTGGGCAGACACAGTAATTTGGGAGTGTGTGAGTGCTTAGGACACCCGAAAACCTTCCCAAACAAGTTGTTTTGACATCATTGATCTGAGTCTCACCTGATCACTAATTCCCACGGCAACATGGCCCACTTTGACCTGCCGACGCTCACGGATCCTCAGACACTCGCCCTGGAAGTTCTCTATCCAGATCTCAACACCTGTGAGCATCAGAGCAGCAAGTAACAATGAGAACAGTAGTCAACTAATGTTTAATTCAGTGCCAAGTCCCTGCCATCTCACCTTCAGAGCGGTATGATGAAGGCTGATTTGCTGAGGCCAGCCACTCCAAGTGTCTGTCTGTGTGACTGTGGCAGGAGGAAAACACTCCAGAGCTCAGGTCGTCAGACGAATGATCAGAGTCCTAGAAAATGTTAAGAAATTTTAGTTTTAAGGTATTTGATTTTTGTAAGACTGGTTCCACCCACGTCTTTGTGTCTGAATCCACAGATCTATGTACACACCGCCTCTGAGGCATCTATCTGGGATGTATCCGAGCTGCTGAAACAGGATGGGGGATCATCTCGAGGCTCAGGGGAGGGGGTCTGGATCGTGGTGCCTCTAGGTACAGCTAGTGATGACAAAGTACTTCAGTCAGCACGAAAACAGTAGCGATTTTAGTTGTTGTCCATTTCCACTGAAGGACTACATGAGCTGTGAGGACTGTATTAAGATAGACCTGAAAAAGTCCAAACCTATCCTTTAAAGTGTTTCTTTACATGTGTAACAGAGAGGAAAAGCTCTCTTTAATCAAACCAGAGTTCACTTCATGACAAAGCAGTACATTATATACAAGTGAATTTAGACGTGTCTGCAGTCAGCAGATTAGTAAACCCCGCTGAGCCGTGCTCTGACTCACCATCTCTGAGGTATTTGAGCTCTGGTTCTGATCCCCATGAATTGTGATTGGTCTGCTGGCCTTTTAGCAGTAAAGGGAAATGACTTTGGAGGGCACGGAGATAGTCTGTGGACACGGAGGAGTCCCACTCCTCCTCCTCCTCTTCTTCATCTCCCTCCTCTTCCCAGTCCCCTTCATAGTCCCTGTCAGTTTTCAGCCGTCTCTCCTCAATAAATTCCTCCTCTCCCATGTATATATCAACCTCTGAGTCAGACCCAGTGCTCCAGTCTTTTTCATCTGCAGTGTAATCAACCCGCAGTGATTTTGGCTGGGAGTCCTGCTCGGTCTCCACTTCAGAGTCTGGTTCTGATTCTCTGTCCTCGTCTACTGCTGTAGTCCTCCAGGGGCTCACCCAGTACATTGCAGCTGCTGATGGTTTTTCTGGGGAGAGCCCAGAGGAAAAGGAGGAGGGAGTGTCTTCACCGTGGCTCTTGCCACGATACATCTTCTCACAGGCAATTTTGACAGACCAGGGACTCAGACCTCCAACTGTGGAGCAAACATTCACTTGAATGATGCAGATAGCAGTTAGGTTGAAGTCAAAGGATTTTGACTGAAACACAAGTTTTCTATGTGGAAAACAGGCAATTCTGTTTCTTTAGATAATTGTGTCTCTTCATTGGCCAAAACTACGTTTGGAGTGCATCAGGAATCAATCCTGGGTCCTATTTTAATTTACCTTTACCTTGCTCCAGCTTAGTGATAATATTTACAGCATCTCTTTTCTGTTAACATTCAGATAGAAGGATCTGCCTGAGAGGATCCACCGTAGCTGAGTCTGCCCTCTTTTAAATCACCTCTCTAATCACACATTTGTCATTTAGGTAACACTGATTTTAGTTAATTCAACTTCCTCTTATTTTAACAATTTTTTAGTCATTTAAACTACTGTTTTTTGAGCCTGTACTATCTTGATTTTATTCTTTCCAAACTTGCATTCATTGCACTGTTGTTGTTGCCTGTTCTGAGTTTGTTGTTAATTCTTTGTATATATTTTTTATGTAAAGCACTTCATAGTATTCCTGTATTGCTTGGTATTGTTGTTTGTGTGCTTTGTTTAACATAGAGCACTATAAATAAATTATTAAGATTTTTAAAAAATGAATGATCATTTGTGAGTGTATCGTGCATTGACCTGCTCTGAGGGCCTTGGTGGTTTTCCTCCTGAGCTCCCTTGCGGATGCTCGTCTTTCAGGGTCCTTCTGGAGTCCAGCTCTGAACACTTTGGCTGTGAAATTGTTACAGTTGGAGGGCACCTCCCATAGAGGTGGGGGCTCGTTGACAATCTGATAAACAGAAGCAAAGCCAGAAAACCTCAGTGTAGTTTTGCCCAGTTCAGGGTGGATGATTCCAATTTTGCAAGAACAACAAAGAGACATTCAGACTAAGATAAAGTAAAGTCTCTCACCTGGAGACACAGCGGATGGGAATAGTAGCGTATCCATGGGTGGCAGCCGTTGAGCATGTGCAGCAGCATACAACAGCTGCTCCACATATCTGCCTTGGCACAGAGCCGATCCCCTCGTGCCACCTCAGGGGCCATGTGCGTCTCTGTGCCGGGGAAGGCAGCGCCTGCATCGATAAGCACCCTCAGGGGCCATGTGCGTCTCTGTGCCAGGGAAGGCAGCACCTGCATCGATAAGCACTACAGTAAGTTAACTGCAGTTTCTCCATCTCTGTTTCCATGTGATCATATTCCCGTTGGTCTTATTTAAAATGCGTCTAAAGACTAAACAACATTCTTCCTCATACACTGAACAGTTGAATTCATCAACAATAAAATTCACTATTGCTCAGTTCAGTACACTCAGATTTAGACTCTGTTTGCTATGACCAGCAGCTTACAGTGTCTAACGCTGGTTAAATTAGCAAACCTGGGGTTTCTGAGTCACTTTGCTGGCTCCACTTGTGGTTCTTTGTATTTTACGACTGTATGCCCGCAGCCATAGTAAATGTAAATGCTGACATCATTTCTTGTGCTCCATCAGTATTCATATTTAACTTTATGTAATTGTCTTGGACCAGCTACAAAACAGGATAATACAACAGCCACCATCCAGACTGACCCTTAGGGGAAGAGCCAGGTGGTAAATATTACCTTTTCAATTTACAACAGCTTTTTTCTATTGGTAACAAAAGGAAGATTATAGTGAAATGTGATCAGTGTTACATTTATAAAGGACGTAAATGACTTTTTCTCTTGTTTTGTATTTATTTAAAATTGATTTGTATAACCAAGCTCTGCCATGTGCTCAAAAGTGAACATAAGTTCTGTTGCAGTGTATTTTTGTCTTTTCAGGATCAACTCACCCCTGAATGCTTTGGTGGTCCATCCGCTGTCATCTAATGTCTCTGAGAGACCGAAGTCACAGAGGAACGTGTCTCTGCAGTTTGCAGACAGCAGCACATTGTCAACTGGAATCAAAGCAACACACTGGATTCAGAGAGACAGCTTGTTCTCACTTGGTGCTCATTATGAAACAGGTGACTGAGAAACCAGGAGACTGTCAGAGGCCGTCAGTGATGGGTACACAGAGGCCTCTGCAGCCTCACTGGTCCAGCTGGTAACATAAGGTAGCACCTCCAGAGATGAAGCACATCTCTTCATGAACATCAAATAAGAGTGAACCTGCTCCCAGGTTCTGCTGCTCAGAACACAGAGGGCAGTGGTGGGGGCTAGACTCCTACTCAGTCCTCTCTACAGGGATTACTGAGGGTTTAGGGATGAGTTGTCACTTTCAGAACAGATACCATCAGTGGAGATGCTAGCTGACTGTAGGACCAGCAGCTAAAGGCTTTATCTCTTCCTGTAAGTGTTGCTGATAAGGACCAGCAGCTAAAGGCTTTATCTCTCCCTGTAAGTGTTGCTGATAGTAAAGCTACTGTCTTTGCAGCCAGAGATGGGACACTGTGGGGTCTCCCAACAAACTATACAAGATAAACCTGAATCAAAATGTGCAGTCAGTTGCATGCAGGCCTACAGAGTCTATATGAAATAGGAATAACAAAATCAGTGAATCATTAGTGAAAATACAAAAGGTTTGTCTTAAGTGATACAGAGCAGTGCTGTTTAACAGTATTATCTGCATCTACACATAATGGGTGGGCTACTGTAAACTAGTGACGGAAACACTATTAACATTCAATAAGTAAAAAACACATGACAAGTAAAAGTACAGAAGTAAAATCAGCATGGCACAATTACTGTAAGGAGCAAAGTGCTGTTGTGGCCCTTTCAGTGTGATCATTGCATTAACAGGTAAACAGCAATTTTTTAGGCTGCTCAGTAGTAAGGATAAGGATAAGGATAAGGATAATCACCTTTATTGGCCAAGTATGTTACACACAAGGAATTTGTTTCTGGTACAGAACCGTAATAATAACACCTCATCATAGTTTGTAAATTGACCACATAGTATTTAACATCTTGGCCTGCAAAATAACCCGTAGGTGTCAGATAAATACAGTGATGCAGCGTTAGAGGAAGTATTCATAGACATGATAATACATCAATATAAAAATACTTCATTACTGGTAAAAGGCCTCTATTGGTGCTGCTGAACACTATTGGCTACTGGCAAACATCTCTCAGCTCAGACTTAAAATATTAACACATTTAAAACATGAACACACCTTTGACATCCAAGTGAAGGACCTTCCTGCGGTGCAGGTGTTCTAGTGCCCCCAGCAACTGATGAAGGTAGTGCAGGGCCAAATCCTCAGGTAGGCAGGTCATCTCTTTTAGGAGCTGGGCCAAACAAGCTGTGCAGGTGTGGAAAGTCTGGTTACATGACACTACTCAGACTCTTCTTGTTTTACATTGCAGTTTTCCAGTTTATTGGCTGCATTGCATTATTATTATCAAAGAGTTTTGGTTTTACTGATTATTTTCATACAGAAGAAAGTTTACCTGGCTTTAAGTCCATGAAGAGAATGACGCTGAGCCCCTCTCTCACAGCCCCTAAAAGCTCCACAACTCGAGGAGAGTTGAGAGCGCTCCACGTGCTCACCTCCTCACTGCTGAAATGACTCAGTGGAATCTGAGACAAGTGGACGACAGGAGCTAAATAACATCAAATAACTCTCAACTTAATCATCATTTCAGCCTTCATGAGCAGGAGAGTGCTATTTCAAAAGTTTGGGGTTGTGCATAACTGGAATAATGACTCACTTTTTCTTGGCTTACCCTCTTGGCAGCACACTTGAATCCTGTCCTTTTGTCCTGAACACAGAATACATCACCGTAAGAGCCGTTCTGGATGTGGTGGAGAACGCAGTATTCCTCCCCCTCCCTGTACTGAGAACTGTGGGGCTGGAGTTGCTTATGGGCACAAAAGTACATGAATGCATAAATGAAAAGCAGGCAGAAGAAAAAATGCAGAGCAGATTGTTAATCCACATAGTGACGTCTGGGCAGAATGGTTCTTTAGTCTAGTGCTAACATTCCTGTACTAATCAAAACTGCACAAATACAATTGATCAAATGTCTATATGTAATGTGTAATAGTGACAAACACACAGAATTATCACCCAAATTTGCAGATCAGAGAATTTAGCATGTTTAAGCTCTTTGTTTTGGTTTTAAACGCCGGTGCATGGCAGCTTGTCGTCATCAGTGTGTGAATGTTGTGTGTGAATGGGTGAATGGTGTATCATCTCTGTAAAGCGCTTTGGCCAGTGCAACACACTGTGAGAAAGCGCTATATAAAATACAGTCCATCCTTGTCTTAGTGACACAACTAGAGATGAGCTGGTGAAAACAGTGCAGCGTTTAGAGGATTAAGAGCCAGACATGTTTGTCAGGAGATCAGAAACAGGGTGAAAAGACAGCTGGACTAACATTAATCATTCAGAGTCAGGTCACCTAAATGTATAAAAAAGCAGCTGTTTGCTAACAACATATTAAGTTTAAGACAATATCTCAGCTCCTGCTGCTTCAATTTTCATTGCTTTCTTATTTTAATTAGTTTCTAGTTTCTTACTCTCACCTCAGCTGTGACGTCCCTGATTGTGGCATTGTTCCAAGTACTTGTTTGTTTGAACGTTTCATTCAAAAGGAGCAGAGCTTGGTGTTCAGGATATGTGGTGAATATAGTGTCAGTTATCAGTATAACTAAACTACTCGAGATATGAATGTCTTACATGATGAAATACGAGACCTTCGTTGACGGGTTTTGTGGTTTTCCACTCATTTAGAGTCTGTAGTAATAAATCTTTGAAGAAAAATGAAATCAACAGCTTCGGCATCCGCATCACTCTGCCTCTTAGTTCACCCAGGACGGTGTCATCAAAACACTGGGATGCATTCACAGCGCTGGGGGTGTCGGTGGAGGAGTCTGAAGGTCCCAGCACGCTTTGCACACAGTCAGAATCCCACTCAGCATGAGAGGATGAGGAGTTAAAGCCAGTCAAATGCATCAGGTCAAAGGCTGGATTTGGCACGCTGGCTTCAGCTTCAAAGCTATCTGGTACTTGGATGTCGCCATCAATGCAGCAAGACGAGTCTGACTCACTGTCATGAGTGCAAAGAGATTCAGATTGCTGCTCAGAGTCTGAGCCTTCTCTGTCACTAGTGCTGGGTGTGTGGTCTGTGTCTGTTGATCTGTGTTGGTCCTCTGATGCAGATGCAGCCTTGACTCCTCTGGCACAGCCTCGCGCACCTGCACAGCTGCAGCCTCCCTGGCTGCAGGGGGTCGAGATCGAGTCAGTGAACTGAGGAGGCGGCGGGATGATCTTGGAGGGTGATGTCGTCTCTCTATCTGCAGATTTCAGCCAATCGATCTCCTGCACCCACAGACCCTGGATGACTGGGGGCTCTTCGCCTTCCTCCTGGCTCCCTCTTGTTCTGCGTTTCCTGCGCTGTTTCCTCTGGAGGTGGTAGCGCGGGAGTTTGGTGGCCTCGTCAAAGTCGTCCTCTGTGTCACTCATGAGGACAGCTTCCTTTCCAAGACACCTGCAAATGAGAGGACACACAGAACAAAGACTTCAGTTTTACATACAGTATTTAATCCTTTTTTTTAAATTACTTTAAGCCAATACTGTATGTGTGGAAGTATTTTTGTATTTATAGATCTGATTTTGTAAAAAATGCTGCAGTCTGTGCTGCTAACAGCCCGTTCATTCTCTCTCAGATTTGTTAGAGCAGAGACAGATATACACTCAGTTGTCAGTTTATTAGGAACAACTAACTCAAACTGAGTCTGTGTAACTCAGCAGTCCTGCAGTAAATTGTCCTTCATGTGTTCAAACTGTTTCACAGATGTGCTGATTCAGCTGGATGATCACTGTGGAGACTAGTGCTGTTGAACTGCACTGCCTTCTACTGAGAGATGCATAATTACTTAACCTATCCTCACAAGATAGAAATGGATTTATTGCAGGACTGCTGTATTAGAATGCATTAGTTGGGTGTACATAATAAATTGTCACCTGTGTGTCTGGCTGAAGTGCTGCCTGCCATGGAGTTTTTTCCTTACATCAACAACAAAAGGTACCTGCTTTCAAATGACTGTGTTGCTGCAGTGAATGCACACTGTTTGACAAAGGTTTGTGTGCTTCTCATGGTTCAAGGATATTTTAGACAATAGTTCTTCCACCTTCATGCCAGCAGTTTGTCCTTTTCTTACTTAGACATGATAATAATTCCCAATAAATCCATCAGCCAGGTTCTACAGTGTGGTGGAAAAACTTCCCAGTGGAGCGGGGGCTGTTAGAGCAGCAGGTTAAGGGCTATGGAATGATTAGCTCCTACAAATGAGTGTGATTTTTTTGTGGATTCCATTTTGTGCAGTACCTGTGCTTCTTGAGCAGCTGGGAATAGGGGCTCTGTGTGTTAGTAGGGCTGAACTCCTGGAGGTCTTCTCCTGGGACAGAGAGATGTCCACAATCAGAATATACAGAAATACGAGTATAATACAATGCACTATGTGTAACTACTGAGAGCTGTTTCATGCAGGGTGGCTCTACTGAGGTCACTGTTTTGTGAAACCCAGAAACCCCAAATGTGCTTTGTAGAGAACTGTGACCAGAAGTCTGGTCCTTCCAGAGTGTTTAGAAACTTTTATATAGTAGGGCGGCTTCACCTTTGTTTTAAAAAGTAAAATTGGTGCATTTTAGGTTAATAGCACATTGTATGTCATGTGTTGGCAAAACAGCTCGCTGTTGCTTGGCAAGAATATATTATTTCAGCAATAACAATTTCTAGAAGCCAGTAAACAGTCTTGTTTTTAGTTTGGCCACTATGCCTCTTTGAGCTGATTTAACTAGTTTTGGTTGGATCTCACTGTCTGGAGGTTTACAGTTTTGTTATCAGTAGAACAATTCTTAAGTTGAAGTGAAAATCTATAAATATTTTGAAATTGGAAATAATATATTTTCCCATGTGGCAGCAAATAATCTTTTTTCAGCATATGTCGCAGCCCTGGAAACCAAACCCTGTTTGCCCATTGCTAAAGTTGCTCACAGCTACAAGACCCCCAGCCTGGGTGCAGTCGCTCTGATCTTACTCTCAGCCTGCGCTACTATGGACACACAGGGATTCTCCTTAGACACTTCATGCTCCTCCGTGACCACGTGTTTGGCGGTGCCATGCTGCATCACCCGACTCAGATGGGAGGCCATGGCTTGAACCAGTGACTCCTTTTCCTCCTCGCACTCTTGGCTGTCATCCTCTTTACCAAGAAACAAGAGTTCAGATGCTCCAGTCACGATGATGAACTGTGTGTTGGAGTGGAACATCTGGGGTATGGCCATCTCTCCGTCGCTGTTGGTTTGTATCTGCAGAAGTGAAAGTATATTGTTGGACAAAAGTAATGTGAGACATAATCAGCTTCATTAGTAATTTTAGAAACAATATGGTGTCACTTCAGAACAGAACACTGCTGACCTCTCTAGTTCAAAGTCTCACACCTGTAACCACAGCCGACACTGACATCAATGTGCACTGGAGTGCGCGTGTACATCACCACAGCAAGGTAAGGAGTTAAACCACTTGAGGTCAGCAAAGGCAACAGTTTCAGCACTAATGAGGATGGAAAGCTTAGGGAAAAACCACATCCTTTTTTATGTGCAATACAAAGACCTGATAGAACGGACATATTTGTAACTGGCCAGCATTTAACTGTGATGGTATTTGCCGTGCCAGGGCGGGAATGAGCAGACACCAGTAGTGAGCCTGGCAAGGTGAGTATAAATAGCAGGCAGAGCTTTGGCACGCAGAGAAGTAGCTGCATGCTTTCCACTGGGCCAGCCAGCTGTCAGAGTCTCTCTTCCTTAGCCTCTCGCCATGTCGACAGCGAATACTGGGGGATCAAAACACACACACTTCACACACACTTGTCCTGAAGTCTTCATACAGAGCCTTCAAGGGTGCACGAGTAACACAAATTAGAACTACTCTGTAATGTTAAGGTTTATAGATCTGACCTGGATGCTCCCAAAGCAAAGAACTATTGGGAACACTAACTTAAACTTCCTGGAATTCAGGTAGCACCATGATTAAGACAACCAGTCTTCCAGGATATGGAGGTCTACATCCCCACTGACCACTCTTCCCACGCTCCACCACAGCTACACTGCTTATTTCCCAAAACCCACTTCCCTCTTTCCTCTGTGACCTATGGGACAAAGTGTGAACCACCTGAAACTCTGCACCAACAGAGCACGTTACCTCAGAAGGACAGTTAGGTGGTCGTCTCCTGCCTCAGGTCCAGGTCAAGTCCAGTGATCCTGTTGAACAAGAGAAGAAACGTGTCTGTTCCTGACTCTCTTTCTGCCTATTTGTCCGGTGTCGTGTGTTTATTAATGCTCGAGTGTAACCTACCGGCTTTCTGCCCCCACAGACTGCTGATTGGTTGGCCGTGTGTGAGAATTATGGCTCTTACACCTCAGTCACCCACCCTCCTCCACCCACCACCCACACACAGATACCAACCTCCAAAGACTCTGGATGGATACTGTGAATGCCCTCAGTGACACTTGGATCTTTTAGGTCATGAATTGTTTCCTTTACTGCAAGTTCAGAACTGTGCTAAACAGCAATGTTATGAAGTTATGCAGTAATTATGGTTCCAGCCAGTAATGGAAGATGTATTCACATCCTTTACTTAAGTAAAAGTATCACTGCATTAATACAAAATGTATTAAAAAAGGTTAAATCCCCCTTGTATTATTCATAAACTGTATATAACATCAAATAAAAAGTGTAAAACACACTGATGTAGTTGTAAGAAGATGTGTTCATAACTACATCTGTTAATAGCTCCTCCTGTGGAGGCTGCTATATAAACAGATAATGAATGACAATGTAGTAAAACACAGCTGAAAAAATTCTGAATTTTTGGCAAGAGAAGTTATAACATTAGTAATCGTCCTTATAGCTGCTTACATCTACATTACTGTGTTTCAGTTCTTAAAGGTTTGTTTGTTTTGCTGTTGGTTCTCCATCAGTGCAGCTTCCTCTTCACAAACACATTTGCTGTCCCAAATAGAGGTGACTGGAATCTGTTCATTCCTGTGGGAATTAGCAAAATACCAGAGGAAGGAGTGTGAGCATTGTGTAATTTGGGTGGGGGTCCCTCTCTCCCTGGCAACATCTGAATGGGATCAGTGGCTGACCAATAGTGAGGGTGAGAGGGAGTTTGCTCACATGTCAAAGGGCTTTGGTGGCTTCAGTTCTCTGCTGTTGGTGGGCCAAGGCGACTATACATAGAACTGAACAGGCTCTTCAGCGTTGTTTGGGCTTTATCAGGTCTCATTCACTTACTGAAACAAATAAATTAAGAAACCAGTGCTGGTGAGAATCTCTGAAAACTTTAACAAGTATAAATCAACAATAAAAGTAAACATTTGGAGAAATACTGTTTCCACTATATGCGTTTCAAGATCAATACGATAATCAATAAACCCATAAAGTAATTATTACAAGTTAGTACCGATGTAGAGTAGGAAGCAAGTGCTACACTATGTATTGGAACTCGCATCCAATTTCCAGGTGCGTTATTAAAACATGGAGCGTCTGTACCACTACTAGGAGGTGGTTAGCATAGCTTAGCATGAAGACCGGAAACAGGAAGCTGCTAGCCTGGAAGTTGTATGTAATTCCTTGTAAACCCATAAAGTGCCATCTTTACATTTCTATTTCTGTGCAGAGTAACAAACACAAACATGTTAATTAGTGCGTTTCGAGGTGCGGGTGTGTGGAGGTTGTTGCCTCTGAACAGTCAGGTTAGCTACCTCGTTACAGGCAGCTAACCTGACCGTGTATCAAGCTGGTGGCAGATTTAGAACTTGGAAAAATCTTTTATCACTTTTAAGTCTTTGAGTCATGTTGGGGTTTTTTTTTTGGTAATACTCTTCCTGTTCAATTCAGGAGAAGATTTACTGTATACTGCTCTCATATCTGACAATTATGGCTAATCACTCAGCCAGGTGATTAGCTTAGCTTAGGAGGAGGAAACAACCACCCTCCTACCTGTGGATGGAATACTGGACAAGCCTACAAGGTACAGGCCCATGGGAGCGGGAGCCATGTGTGTTTTCAGCCACCAGAGGGCAGACGATGAACTAAAGCTGCTCCATCAGCCGGCAGTGCTGCTCTGCCAAGCTGACAGTAAATGGGACAACCCCCGCCCCCCGGCTCGTGTTTACTGGGGTCGTCATAACAACTTTCTGATGCCGGGAGCAGGGATGCAGTAAGAGGATATGGAGGCAAAAGGCCAGAGGAAGTGTGTGGGCCTGTGTGAGTGCCTGCACATCCTGTCATCCGATAAACTGGAGGATGACCTCAGTGAATGTAATTTAACACATCAACCAAACTGATGGTTTCAAAACCTTTATTTCACTCGTGAGTCTCTACCCTAACCCTCCATCCTTAAGGTGAGCTCTTCCTTTAAAGACAAGAATCTAAAAGTAGCAACATGTTGACTGTGATGAAATGTTTTGACACATTTTGAAATAATTTGTCTAATCTTAACTCATAAGAATCTAGATTTAATAAAACTGCAAATACCTCAAGACCTATAAAGTTCTTCAAAAACTCCACAGTGGGGGAAAAATAAAAACCAACTACTACTCCGAGAGCAGTATTTCTACAATATTAAATGCAGAGTCTCCTAAGAAGCTAAAAGTCATAAAACAAAGATTCAATGAAAACAAACAAATCTGCTGCAGTGAAAATCCCTGGGACTGCTGCAAACATCAGACCCACAGGTTCATCTGTGTGCAGGTTAGGTACCAGTATACATTTACACTATATGTCCTGCATTTACATGTATGTTTCAGTCAATGTGCTTCCTCTGCATGAATTTTCAGTTTCATGCTCAGTTACATTTAAATAAATCTAGCACATAGATGTGGTTATTATGATGATACCATAACAAAATCTAAAATGATGGGGAAAAAAAAGCCAAGTAAAACTCGGCTGTACTGCTCATGTGTTTACTACAAGGTCTCTGCCTTCTTTATGAGTGATGTTCTATTAAGTGTCTTTTTATATATTACACAAAAATACATTTTTTATAATCCAATCCAAAAAAACATGCAGAGGAGGTAAAAGTACATTTCCTACAGGTTTTTCCTTCAGGCTCCATCTGGTGCCCACGACCTCCACCAGCCCAGTGGGGCAGCCGGGATGTAGCAGCTG
>NW_018127947.1:1168569-1181935 GCF_001952655.1 Monopterus albus | reverse complement strand
ATTAAATAAATAAAAAAATTAAAAGCATGTTTGTTCTTTTCCTCAGGCAGAAACGGGACAACTCATACTGACTGACCAGTACCTCTTAGAGTTAAATTATAGAAGGTACAAGCCACCTGTACATACCAAGAGTATCTCACACACACACACACACACACACACACTTTGAAGAAACTTTCCACATGAGATTAGTCTGCACTGTTGCTCCATTTCACAACTCACAACTTGGGTGTCTCCTTGAATCAGAAAAAAATAAAACCAACATACATCCAAACAAAGTTGTATGACTTGATTAAATTGGCTCTTGTGATCAGCATGTTATCAGTCAACAACCTGTACTCATATAGTAATAAAGAAAACACTGCTTCCTCATCAAGTGGGGATGTAAAGAGGCAAAGAACTATTCAACCACATAAGATGCATTAATATGATCAAAACTGCCCAAAATAAGGCAGAAAGTACTTTAAGGTCCCTGTTCTTCATAGAGAAATGAAACAGCACTGGGCAACCACTCACTTTCAGTAAGAATGACCAGAAAACAGAAAAACACTATAGTGGGCTGGAACTCAGTCTGGTGAGATTCTCCAAGTGTCAACAAAATAAATGACCAGACAAAAACCAACAATGAATGGATCCTACAAACTAGTGTGTATGTGTGTGTGTGTATCTCAGATAATCCTGTTTTTAGAGATTCATGTCTTCAGTAAGAGGAGCCAAGAGCCGCAGACAGGGTGAGGGAGTCAAAGTGTTGAGCGACTGATTAGCATACTGTTGGTTTTAGTCTTTTCATGGGATTTTTTTGAGAGCAAGAAAAATATTAACAAATTTCCCCTTGGTGAAACGTGCGTCCGTACTATATACATCAAGGTTTAATCATTGTCGTCTACATATTGATTTTCCAAGGAACAGGATGATGATGAATCTTCCCCAGGTGCAATGAACAACACCTGCTAAATAAAGTAGTAAAATAACTTCAGTGAATGAGAGGCTATTTCAAACTGCAGCATGTGCATTTGCTTCCTGTCTTGCACCAAATATATCCATATCTAACAACAATACTCTGGATTGCATGAAATACATTTCTATTAAAGACACCACAAAGAGAAAGCGAAGAATCCCTTAGTGTTCACAGACAACATACTGTGGAATGAAGGTTAGAAAAGGTCAGTGCATCTTAGTAGGATTAAAGTCCATGAGGGACAACGTCTCTCCTTCTGTCCCAGGTCAGCTGGGTGTTGGGCGTGCAGCCGCCAGCACTCAGGTCACAGGAGTAGCCTGCAGGGCAGCAGCTCTTTGAGTCTGAGCAACAGACAGCCTGTCAAAAGGAGAAACAGCAGGTAAATCAAGATACTGAGAGTTTTATATCCCCAACATAAACATAAAGGGATAAAACTGCAGCTGCTCATTCTCCCCACTAACATTTCCCAGCCAGCTGCAGATCTGAGCCTCACACTTTCCAGTCAAACTGCACATCTGTTGCCCCATGGCTTTTATTTAGTGCTCGACTACATTAAGAAATAATCAATGCCCTGTGAGTTAACTATCCAAACAGTTCTCTGAAAACCGATTCCTGCAGAAAGCCAACTGGAGCCCAGTAGCTTTAGCACATGTAAACACACCAGGGCTGCAGCTAACACTGACTTTTATCATTGATTAATCTGCTCATTATTTTTTTTTTTTTACTATTTTGAGAGTAAGGAGTAAAGCCCATTCACAGTCCAGGGTGACACACTGGAATGTCTTGTCCATCTGACAAACAGTCCAGAATTCTAAGATGGTCCGTTTCCTGTCATGTGTGACAGAGTAAAGCGTCAAGTTATCAATTATTATCAAATTACTTCTACTGATCGACTAGCTGATAAATCGACTAATCTGAGACCTGGTTGTCTATGAATATAACCAAATCTCTTGACATCATGATAATTTCATGCAACACATCACCTAGCGCTACTGGGTAACTTGTGTCTGTAGGCCGATCCCCCCCCCCAAAAAGTATCTCTCTAACTGATCACTGGTTTTATCTAATATATTTATGTCAAAAGACAGACAGGTAAAACTGTGACTGAGCTGCTGCACGTTAACCTCCCAGAGTGAGAGGAACACACAGAAGGAAGCAGCATGTTAAACAAGGCAGAAAACTGGGAAGCATCCAGTCAGTGTCGGAGGTTTTTCGGATCGTGACAGTGTTCAGCCATCACATTCCAGATGGTCGGGCCAGAAGAATGTCAATTAACATCATTATAACACTCGGTCCATGATCAAACAGAGACCGCAGTGTGAACGTACCCTGGGTGAGGGGCAGCAGGCCCACTCTGTCACTGAGATCTTACAGCACGTGTCCTGTTTGGAGCAATGAAACACCCCGGTGCTGTCACACAGTACATCCGCCCCGTCCTCAGCATCTCTCATCACCACTCTGCTCTGAGGGAGGGTGTGGACCAGCACGTCGTGGCTCTTCTTCTCACATGTTCCGGTTTGCATGTTGCAGGTGTAGCCCTGAGGACAGCAGTGCTCGTGGTCTGCACAGCAGATGGCCTGAAGAGAAGACACAGAAACAAGCTACAGTCTGTTATCAGCACCACGACAAAGACAGCGACAGCCAAAGCCTCAAAACACTCAGGAGACAAAAATGCAGGGTAAAAACAAGCCTGAAGGGTCTTTGAGGAAAACTTTATGTATCAAAAGACCAAAACTACTAACATTTATCAAAAGACTGACTAAAACTAAATCTATACCAGGTGTAAATATAAAGACAAAGACAACCAGTGACTACAGTAAAAATACACCCAGTGTAAAGTACTTTTAAACAGGCTAAAAGTGATACTATCTAGTCACACATATTTCTGATCTGTGTTTAGTCGTGCATTTTCAGACCAAGCTGCATTTTATTCAGTTACTAAACTTCATGACTTCACAGCAGAAGGGCAGCCTGACAGTGGAGTCTGTGATGCACGCACCTTGACCAGAGGGCAGCAGCCCCAGTCTCCCTGTGATAGTTTACAGCAGGTCATTCCTGACGCGCAGCTGCTCTTGTTGTCACATTTGACATCTGTCACGGCGCCCGACTCACTCAGTGCGCTCAGTTTGGTGAACCAGGGTATAATGCGGGGGCCCTTCAAGCAGGAGGAGCGGTGTGGGTCACAGGTGTGACCGCTGGGGCAGCAGTGGCTTCCATCTTCACAACAGACCGCCTGGAAGTCCCATGCACAAATTCTCACTCACATCCAGTTAATTTTCCAACAGTGCGAGTCTGTGAAATGAGCTTTACCTTTGGCAGAGGGCAGCAGCCCCACTGGTGGCTCTTGTCCATGAAGCAGCAGGTGGTATCCTTTGGGCAGCTGGTCTGGGTGTCACACCTGGTCCCGGCTGGCCGACCTGGACTGGACACAGCCTGGCTGGGCTCCTTCTGCAGCCAGGGCAGGCTCAGGCCTCCAGGCTTGTCACAAGTCTGCTCAGCCACATTACACCTGTAGCCTTTGGGGCAGCAGTGCTCATGATCGTCACAGCACACAGCCTGGAAAACAAGATGGAAGAGCTCTTTAATAGCAAATGAAATCCTTGTAAAAGGCCAGATTTTCTCTTCCAAGAGATTTTATGCAACTTGACATACAACAAATGGCACAAAGGTAAATGAATGTTGTGTGCTGCTGCACCAGTACTGACAGACTCTGGCTCTTTGTTTAAAACTAGACTTAGCTCTTCACGGTTGTATGCTTCCGCCAACCAGTCAAATTCATAGGAACGAGACAGACGTGAGGTCACTGACCTTGACCTTTGACCACCAAAATCTAATCAGTTCACCTTTGAGTCCAGGTGGATGTTTGTGCCACATGTGGAAAAAAAATTCCCCAAAGCCATTACTGACACGTTATCTTCACAAGAATGGGCTGGCCAGAAAACAACGTCTCCAGCGTGGAGGCATGAAAACACGATCTGTTTTGTTCATTAGTTACTAATGACAATACCAAGTATTATGTTTGGACCGCTATGTCTGAATGCATAAGACCCATCACATACTGATACAGGGCTTAAACTAATGACTAATCAATTAATCTGCCACTTATGTCTTGGTTTAACTGGTTTATAAAATACTAGAGAACACTGAAAGAACTCAAAGGTGATCTCTTCAAATATCTTGTTTTGTCCGACTAACAGTATAAAGTGCCAAGATATTCAATTCAATATAATGTAAGGTCAATACCAGCAGCACATTCTCCCATAGAGAACCTATAACAGTTGTGTTTTTCTGCTTGGGGGAAAAAAAAACTCATAAATCTAATAATCGATTAGCCATTAACTTAAAGCTGATTTATTGTTCCTGTGTAAGCCATCATTTAAACAAACTGTATAATAAAGTTGTGAAGTTGGAAGGTAGCGCAGACCAAGTGTCCCTGCTGTGAATTCTCATTCACACTCCACTGAATGATCTAATGATACTGTGGATTTAAGTTATGGCCGTCAGACTTAATCATTTAAGCTGTGTTTCTGAGTAACCCTGCTTTTTCACTCAGTTTAGTATGATGGATGACTTGGAATAAAAGCCACAAGCTTTGGCGAGCGTATGCATGAATGCAGGATGATTCACACCTTTGATCGACTGCTTCCCATCGGCAGAGAAGGAAAAACAGGAAAGACAAACCTCACACTGACCCAACTTGGAAATATTTAGACATTATTCCAACCTGCACTGCAAAAGGCCACCAGTCACCACAGAGAGAAGACAACAGCACATGTATCTCTGGCAAGGCACAACATTCACTCATGCAATGTGAGAAATGAGATCCAGAAGAACACAAAATGTGTTCTAAAATCCTTGACCCGGATTGGATCTGGACCATCTTTTAGAGCATGACAGGCAGTTATACTGTGCAGCTTACCTGAACATTTCAGGGATCTATCTTCATTGTAGGCCAGGTTATGGCAGAAAATGTGTTAAATGATGGTGGTGTGTTGCTGATGGTGAACAAGAACAGACAGACCCTCAAACACACCGGTGTCCTCTGACCAACACCTGTGCACAACTAGCCCTTTGACTGTGAAGAGAAAGACACAGACCTGAGGTAAGGGGCAGCAGGCCCACTGTCCAGAGTTGCTCCTACAGCAGGTGGAGCCTCTCGGACATATGGTCTGCTGGTCGCACTTCTCATCTGAAACGGTCAGAGCAGAGACTTTTTCCAGCCAGGGGATGGCCGCTGGGGAACCAGTCGGGTTGTCACACGTTTTAGCCTCCAGGTTGCACACGGTGCCGTAAGGGCAGCAGTGGATGCGGTCGTCACAGCAAACAGCCTGAGAGGGACCAGGAGAGTATGTGTTACCTGCATGTTTTATTGTGTCAGGAAGCTTTGTAGCCAAAAACCAAAGCACGTTAAACACCCAGACACTGGGTGCTGCTGAACTCCATCCACTCCACTCCCACATTACCTGAGGCAGAGGACAGCAGGCCCAGGTTCCACCTGCCGTCTTGCAGCAGGTGGAGCTTCCAGGGCATGATGTGGATTCATCACACTTGCTGTTGTCAGTCAGTAAGGGGAAGACGGGTGTGTTGGCAAGCCAGGGCACCAAAGCGTTGCCTGTAGCATAATCACATGTGAAGGCTGCCAGGTTACAAATGGTACCATGGGGACAGCAGTGCAGGTGGTCCTCACAGCACACGGCCTACAGGGAGGAGACACAACCAATGCTGACTCATCTGCACTGTACACAAAGCTTTGGACAACTCACATGCTGTTGACTTTTTGCTGCTCCATTTTTCCATCACACTTTAGGTCAGTTTTAATTGCACCTGTCCACATCTCTAGTTTCTTATCCAGATGTTGCTCTGTGAACTTCAGATGCTGACTTTCATGTTGAAGTGGCCAGTTTGCTGCAGGAGCTGTGTTAACTTATTTTCCTTTAAATTACAGACTTTGCCCAGGGGAGGATGATTGTACTGATTATTTAGCAACCAAAGAAATAATATCTGTACGGGAAAACCAGCCTCCTTGTGCAGCCTGTCCTCCATTAATGGACAGTGAAACTAGAATATGTGCCAAGAATGAATAAAAGTTTGCATTAATCATGTTGAACATGCTCAGATGAGTGCTGCTACTGAACCACAACGAGATTTTCCATCAGGAGAGAGACCATTTGTAAAGGCTGCTGACAAGTGGCAAAGCACTGAAGACAAGAGATGAATTACAAGCAAAGAAACATGTGGAGCAACTCTGTGCAGTTGGACAGAGTCAAACATCATCCGTCTGTCTCAGCATCTCACACACAGCAGTGTGCTGGTACCTCAGGTAAAGGACAACAGGTCCATGTTCCCGCTGGCAATTTACAGCAGGTGCTTCCGTCATCACAAACCACGGATTCATTACAGGGAACAGCACTCCCTGAAAGACAAACAGAAACAGCACATGTTTGCAAACTTTATTTAAATACAAGTCAGGATTGAAATGATGAATTACCCGACAGAAAACTAATCGCTAGCAATTTTCAATAATCAATTAATCATTCAATGGCTTCAGCTTCTCAGTTGTGAATTTGCTACTTTTTTCAGTTTAATTTTTTTTTTTTTTTTTTAATGTGCATACACTCACCAGCCACTTTATTAGGTACACCCGTTCAGTTGTATGCACGTCAATCCAACACTTCCGCCTTAACATCTGTTTTTATGAAGCTCAACATGTTTCAAGTTTGGGTGAAATTGGCATAAATGTATAAATTCCATTCTGTTTATTACTGATGTCATAGTTAAAGGTGGTTTTGTACTGCACTAGATTATATTCATAGTCGTCTCTATATTTTTGTCCTCCCCAGCTACATACATGAGAGGGTCAGAATATTAAGAACACCTCTGAATATAATCTTGTCTAGTACAACACCACCTTTAACTACGGCCTCAGTAAAAACACAGAATTGAACTTATACATTTATGACAATTTCACCATAAACTGAAAAATTTTGAGCTTCATAAACACACATATTAAGGTGGAAGTGTTGCATTGAAGAGTATACAGTTGTACAGGTGTACCTAATAAAGTGACCAATCTGAGTATTTGGGCGAATAATCAGCTGTTATTTCACAGGGTTCGGTGATAAGCACACGATTCCTCTCCATCTTGTTTCTTTTTGTTCTAGCAGCGTGAGGTAAATAAATTTACTGCAAAACACAGTGATTCTTCTTAATTTAACATGAACACACACAGTAGTTGGTGCTTACTGATGGTGGGTAAAGCTGGGATCTTCTTCAGCAGTGGCACGTGTGTCTCTCCAGACTTGCAGACACTGTGCTCCAGGTCACACACGGTGTTGCTTGGGCAGCAGTGGAGGTGATCGCTGCAGCACGTGGCCTGCACATAATCAACAAAGAAACATCCTGTTAAGCCCTAACGCTGCAATCATTTCAAGAAGATTGTGTCACACTAAGCCAGAATCAATTCTCCGCTGGTTTTATGACTGCTCCTCATCAAGTCAGATGTACAAGAACCTGAGAATGTTGTTGAAAAGCAGTAGGATGAAATGTTAACATTACAGTAACTCACTGTGTTATATTGCAAATCTAAAATTCCATGTGAGTATATCAATTTAACACATTGATAATAATTTAAAGCATTAAAATGCTGCAAATCCTCTCATTAGAGAAGCCAAACCAGTGAATGCATGACTCAAGGTTTATCAAAAGTGATGGTGACTAATTTTGCCTCAATGAACTGATCATTTCAGCTCTAGCACATTTTTCAATGCAAATTTAAGACATCTTGAGGCAGCTTCAAGGGTAATTTAAGACCATTTTACATTCATACTGGTAAAAAAGTATGAAGGACATGAAGAAACTAGAATTACTGCCTCATGGTTTGATGCCTCCACCAGCCAGGGAGGTCGCAGTTTACATGCAGGTCAGTCCAGACATTAATATATATAATGAAGATGGAAGTCGGACGTGAGATTCTAATAAATACTTTCCAATGAGAAAATTAGAGGACTGATACAGAGTTTTGTTACACTGTCCTTGAGTCCAGATTTGTGCCAATTGGAATAAATTCCCTCAAGGATTTCTTTGGAAATTGGTTACGAGAACAGGGCGGACAGACGATGAGAAAACAAGACGACTCCAACAACGCCACAGCAGAGGTATAAAAATCTCTTAAGTATTCATGTATGTATGAATCCTTTGCAAGTCTTTCTTGGACCCTGATTTTAGCTACAGTGGGGAGCATTTAGGTGTTTAATGTTGGCGCAGATCCAAACGTTTTGTGCAGGTTTGTGACCGTAGCTGCAGGAGCTGGTGCAGGGCAGGTCGTGCAGGAACCTTGGTGATGCTCCCGATGTTAATACACAACAATATTGTTTGATGGAGGGTGTCTGCTGAAGGCTTTTAACAGCAGTTTGTGTTTTCCCATCTTCCTAATGTCAGCATTTTCTTGCTCATGGTGGTAGCTGTGTTTAACAGGCTTCACCCAAACACTGAATGTTTTCAGTACAGGTCTCACTAAACCTGCACTTCCCCACATTAGCCACTGATGGATGACACGCCATGTTAACTCACACAACACGACTCACTAGCTGAGAAGTCTCTAATAAATTCTGACCAGGCTGCAAAGTCTGCAAATGTTCTGGGTCCAAGTTGGTTTGTAGTTTTATTACAGCATGACAAAGACAAACTGAAGAGAGACAAAATTACAGCATGGAACCACTGGTAGAACTGAAGTTACATTAACTTAATATTAAAATAATCTATTTCACCTAAATATGATCAGCAATTTTTAAAATCCTATCATCATATTTAAGACTTTTTCAGGCCTAAACATCAGAAGAGTGAATTTTAGACTAAAAATCCACAGAGACCCTGGCAAGACATTCATATATACCTCTGGGTAGGGGCAGCAGCCGTAGTCTCCACTGGTGAGCAGGCAACATGTGTAACTATTTGGGCAGCTGCTGGTCCCATCAGGACAAGTCACTGAACCAAAAGTCAAAGCTGCAGAAACAAAAAGAGCATCAAGAGAAATATCAGTCACTGGTTAATAGTGCAGTATTGTCATTGTATAACTGTAGAAAGATAGATGGCTTTCGATGACTTTTAAAAATCTTTTTACTACTTACTCATGAGATTTTTCATGCAGATCTTTGGCCAGGCACAAATACATACACATAAATTTTATGGCTTGTTTGAAGGTGTTTAGTTACATGAGGAATTCCCCACCTGGCTTCCTCTCCCTCCTTTTGGCAGGCACTTTCTCCATCATGGGGGAGGACTCCAGGGAGGCAGAGACACAGCTGGAGTGAAGAACATCACACTTGGTTCCCTCTGGGCAGCAGTGGCGTTTATCCTCACAGCACACCGCCTGCAGAGAGAAGCAAATGATCTCTGACAGTCAGGAACACACCTCAGGCAAGATAATGGAAAAGTACAGATGCACAACTTGAATGCAAAAAAATTTAAAAAAAAAAAGCGATCTCTGAGCGGTAGAGTGGTGGAATCATGGCTCTGCTTTTGGAAAAGTACATGTTGAATCTACCATGTCAGCTGTTGTAGCAGGTGTTTTTTTGCAGGGTTGCTACAGGAACATTTCCTGTTGCTCTAAACAGAACTAGGGAACTGGATTATAACATCATCACAGTGAGCCTGGAGCAGAGCTGACACACAAGCAGTAGAAGCTGCCCAACAAACCATGTAATTTGATGTAAAATGCTGGGGGTTTGTGTTGAGCCTGTGGTTTCAGGTGACAGTCTACTGGTATTTGTGTGGACGTGCGGGAGAGGGGGCTCATGTGTATCACCTTGACTAATGGACAGCAGCCCCAGGAGCCGTCGGGAAGCTGGCAGCAAGTAGTGCCATCAGGACACTCTGACGTCTGGTCTGGACAAATGACCGCCTTCATGTTCTCACTGAGCTGGAGGCAACACAGGCCACAGCCAGGGCAGTGACAGAAGCACACATGGGCAACAACAGTCAAAAAAAAAACATGTTAATGACAAGATCACAGTGGAAACTATAACAATGTTACTGAAAGTGGTTGTGAAGATTTTAGATTTATTTCTTTCAAATATTATTAAGGTACCACAATAAAAGAAATGAAATTAAACTAGACCCTTACAATATCACGGCCTAAAGTGATGAAGAACACACAGCTCATGGAGGCTCTGATGACAAGCAGTCAACAAGTTGTGCAGATATTTTGCTCTGAGGCAAAATGTTAGGCTGAATATTGAGCCACTAAAACAACTAATTTGTGTCCTTCAGTTTACTGCTAGCAAGTCAAAGACATGACGTGGTGTTGTGTCATTTGTTGTCTTTGTTCTACTTCCTCCTCATTTCTGCAGTTGTTTACTGCATTTGTCCATGTATCATTCATCTTGTGTTCACACTAAACATTTGTGTGTTAAGATCTAAAAGAGAGCTCCTTCTGCATGTTCTCTGCACTGGGCAAACAGCAAAGAGAGATGAGAATAAACAAAGTGTCACCACATGTCCAACATGCTGTCTGACCTATATTCTCTAAGCAATTATATTTTCAGGTCATGACTGAAGTTGGTGCCAGAACTTCAAGCACTGTTGGTGCAATGGTCGACAAACAGGCCAGACCTTCTACACAACATCTGAAGAGACAGAACACAAAATAATGAAGAGGTAATGTAACGTCTTTGTTCTTAGTAAATAAGCTTGACTTCTTCCCACTCCGTTTCGAGCAATGGATTGATTTATGTTGTTAATGTAAGGGACTGTACCTTGTAGGGATTGAATGCTTTTATTGCCTTGTTATATGTCACTATTGCTCGAAATAAATAAATAAAATGAAAAAATGATTACCTGAGGACCAAGCAGGGCGTGGCTGGTTGGGAGTCGTCTCATCCAGGGCAGGGAGACTGTCTTATTGACACACATCTGGTGGACCAGATCACACAGGGTCCCCTCAAAGCAGCAGTGGAGGTGGTCTGAACAACACTCAGCCTGCACAAGCAAACAAAGCACATGCTGAGGAAAAAGAGTTCAAACAAATGAGCCAAGCTAACAAGGGTCCCACTATACAGATACACAATTTTCTAAAAAGAAACAAAGGATTATAATAAAATGCTAATTAAACTATGATTACATATGCAGGTGTATAGAAATGTAGATCAGATCACATAAAATGTAAGAAAGTTACTGGGACGGCAACTAACAATTATTTCTATCATCACTGATAAAAGGTGCACTATTTGGTCTAATAATGTCCGAGAAAGAACATTTTCTAACTGTAACATCTTCAGATTTCTTGTGCTGCTTGTTCAAAACTCACAAAATTGAATTTGAAAAGGCTGCAATTATTCACCTTTGCTGGGCTGGAACCAGGGAACTTTTGGCCTAACTGGTTAAAGAAATAATTATCAAACTAGTTCCGGACTAACTGATTAATTGACTTATTATTTCTCTAATTATGTGCCTACATATATTGTATGTATGTATGTATGTATAACTGTGCCTACATATATTGTATGTATGTATAATACACACATGGGTTGTAGTAGGCAGTGACTGATAGTGAATTTGCAACTACTTTGACAATCAAACAATATCATTTATGAATCAAGAGTACAGGCGGTTTAACTGAACTAAAGAGCCTCACTCAGAGCAGAAACTGGCTGGGCACTCACATGTGAGAGCGGGCAGCAGCTGTATCCTCCCACACTGTTCTTGCAGCAGGTGTTTTTGTCTTCACACATGCCTCCGTCAGGACAGACCAGTGCTGAGCTGAGGCCCAGCAGAGCCACACACAAGATCCCCATGTGCAGTGTCTGAACACGGGACCGAGAGAAGAGGAGCCATGAGCAGTGCGGTGGGACAAAATGTGATCTGAACAAAAAAGCCTGAACTACTCAGTCTTATCTTTTTGGTTTCTGTGTTGCTTTGAGAAGGTTAAAATCTGTGCAGAAGCTCAGAAAACATCCAACTGATGCACAGGATTTCCACAGTAAACAAACCCAGACACTTTCTGTAAAGTTCATGTGCCTTGTTCATATGTACAGCGCTCACATCAGAGGCACTTCCTCAGTGGCTGCAGTGCAACAGCAAACATCATGATGTGTAAGGTTTAAATATACTCCTCTACTGTTATTAGGGTTTCTGTTCTGCCAGTAACCATTTAATCTGCTACAGATGTTAGGGCTGTGACTAATGATTATTTATATGATAAGTTAATGTGGAACATAAAGATTGTGGCATTTTTACACAAAGATACTTAAATACAGAGGTAGACTCAGATTCTTTACTTAAGTAACAGTAAAAGTGCCAGTGTAAAAATACTATTACATTAAAAATTTTACTTGTAATTTAAAGTTATTAACATCAAAAATACCTGAAGTAGCAAAAGTAAAAGAAATGATTCTGCAAAGTGGCACATTTCACATTAATGTATATGATATTGCTGGATTGTAATTATTGATGTTCATCACTTTAATGTTGCAGTTGAGGTGGTGTAAGATTTCAGTTATAGACTCTAGTTACTTTATCAGCTTTAGTTACTTCTCATACCTTTATTTTCATTGTTTATACATATTACAGCTGTATTGATGATTGTCCAGAACTACTGAGCTTTGGTTATTTTTAATACATTTGTTTTCCTTGCTTATACAGTACATCTTACAATTGTAATGAAGCAGAATCTGCTTACTTTGCATGCTGTAACTTCTATTGAGACTAGATGTCTGCATCTCTTTGTGACCAGACCGCCTATTTACATTTTAACAGAGACCTGTTGGCCTGTTTTACACACACACCTCGACCCACTTTGCATATCCCAAGCTTTGCTTTGTCTTGGGATGTCGTGCAGAGGCCGGGGGCTACAACCTGAGATGACCACCTGGCCAGTTTAACATACTTGTTAGCGTCACACACACAGGGGGCCTGCAACTCAGGCCGCTCACTGATCAGCTTAATTCGGGGTTCCGAGAATGGAATTCCTGTGGGAGCACTATCTCTCTGATCCCAGCGCTGTAAGGCCTACCTGCGCTCAGACTTTCAGTAAACTTTCTGTTGATTTTAAACAGTCCTCTCCTGTCTTCACTTCTCGTGCTTTCAACAAAAGAAATGGGTTAATTTCTAACAGTGGGGAAGGTGGAGCAAAGGTTATAATATAAAGTACTTCACATACTGCTGGGTAGCTGGTCAATTTACTACCAGGGATCAATAAAATCTTATGATTATAATGTATTTTATTGAACTGATTCTGAAAAGTGACTAAAATTATCAAACATGTAGTGCAATAAAAAGTACAATATTTGCCTCTGAAATGTAGTCAAGTATGAAGATCAACACCCGCAAAGTGGCAGGACCGGACAACATCCCTGGGAGGGCTCTCAGGGCATGTGCCAACGAGCTGGGTGATGTTTTCACCACCATCTTCAA
>NW_018127947.1:1165897-1167616 GCF_001952655.1 Monopterus albus | reverse complement strand
ATGACAAAATAAACACTTTGAACTTTGAGAACCATTATATGGAAATACTCAAAAGTAAAAAAAAAACTGCAATTGTACTGAATTCCGAGTACGTAGGTAAATGTATTGAGCAGGTTTCCACCACTGACAGTGAGTGTACTTTACCATTGTTATCAGATGACTTGAAGTGGAGGCAGAGCTCAGATATTAGCAGCACAGTACCGCATACTCCTTTAACAACCTAAAACACAACAAAAACACCACCAGTCATCATGACACTATGGGACGAGACTGGGCAACATTCAAACACATCTAGTACGTTGCGTATATACGTATACGAAGGACTGTCTCAATAGAAAATCTACCTTTTCATAATAGAAATTAGAGCTAGCTAACGTTAGCTTAGCCAGAGCTAAAGAAAAACAAGTTTATTTAGCAGGCTAGGTGGTTAACAATGAAGCTAGCTGTTTGGAGTGACTTTAACGGACAGTGTTTCTTCTGTGTGGAAAACAGTAGAATTTTTCTTACCTGGTAGTTCGGATGCAGTTTCCAAAGAGTTTCCGCAGACAGAGTACAGGGTAGCACTGTGTAAATGAATAATCACATGATACACTCACGTGACTCCACGGGCTAGTGAGCTGTTAAAGGGACATTACGCACAAATAACACGAGGAGTTATTAATACAGAAGTGTAATGCAACTAAACCAGCACAGGAGGACGTTTTTATTTAACCACAGAAATACTCATTACAAGTAAAAGTCCTGCACTGAAAACAACTTTACTTATGTTATGTTGGGGGGGTCGAGGGTTCGAATCTCGGTGCCTGCAGTCCATGTGTCAGTGTCCTTGGGCAAGACACTGAACTCCCAATTGCCCCCCCATGGTTAGAACCATCGGTTGAGTTGGCGCCGCAGATGGCTGCCTCAGTTCTATACTGGAAACAAATTCCTTGTGTGTAACATACTTGGCCAGTAAAGGTGATTATTATTATGATTATTATTATGAGTGCACTTAAATAATTAAAAGTACTCTGCAAATAATGACACCCATGACTTGGGTGTAGTTGGTTGAAGTGGTGCAGATTTTTAACAGTTCATTTTCATTATGGAGCCATTATTAAGAACCAAGTCACCAGGTTGTTAAAAATCCCTTTGGGGAAATATCATTTTATTCATATTTTGAAAAATATCAGCCAGATGTATTTCATATCTTTGGATACCCAGGTAGAATTTACTATGAGGCTGTGTGAGGTTGAATAAAGTTTGCCTGCACAGCATAAGTTTGCAGTGGGGGTGAGGAAGTGTCGTATTTACAGTCATGCCAAAAAGCAAATTAAGTTCATTAGGGACCCAAAACATCTCTATTTTTTTTTCTTAAAGCAAAATCACAAATGCTGACAGACTGTGGGAACAAATTTATTTCTATTTTGTCTCATGTACAGAAAGAATAAATGTATAGTTTACAAACAACTGACCCGGTTTCTGAAGCAAATGATTTGCTGCACAGGATGAAGGCCTACAGTTCAGTCCTACTGACTCTCGTAAGTACAGAGCTACCAAGAATCCAACAAGTGTTTCACCAGGTTTCCTCTCAGGGATTCAGTTCTGCAGACACTCTCTGAAACTGTCCAAACACAAGTTCACAAAATCTACTGAGAAAGACAAGTTTCTCATGTAAAACAAAAACAAGCAAGGAAAGCCACGATTGCACACCTCATAATAATTCCACATCTGGTCTAG
>NW_018127947.1:1151998-1165883 GCF_001952655.1 Monopterus albus | reverse complement strand
GTTACGTCACATTTTCAGTTTGTACTGTAGGCTACTGACACAGGCTTATGAACAGCAAGCAAATGGTGAAAACGACCAACAGGTCAGCATGACTTTTATACAACCTTCACTTCATAATCGACCTCAGCAAAACACAGACCTCTTCAGGTTTTCTAAAATTGTGAGCTCTTACAAATGTGCTAAATGAAGTTCACAGTTGTTGCTGCACTGTAGGCAGTGGTGATGCTAGGAATAGCGGGCGCATGTTGGTCAGTGTGTTACTGTTGTAAACATTTACGACCGGAAGTGAATTCTGTTAGAACTGGATTAAGGGAAAAGTCAGTGTTTCTTCATATAACAAGTCCATTTGGCAACAATTCAACGCGTCAGTGCATCACATTTTGTGCCAAACATCCTCATTTGAAAAAAGGTTTCATTAAAAACACCCTATTCTACATGTTACATGCACATCATACTGTATACACATGAAATCTCATATAGTTCATCATACCATTTACAAGTCTGGTGAAAAAGAGAATAGATATAAGAAATTAAGATGTCCAATGGCGTCAGTTTTGGCAGGCATGCTCCCCAGAGTGACACGTGTTGTTGTTACCACAATGCAGTGTGCTTATTGGTGCCTGCCGATGACAACAGGAAAGTTTAGGTGGAGACAAACTGCATTTGAAAAAGGGACCTGCATGCCTATCACTCGATCCTATGTGAAAGAAGGCACTTACAGGAGAGGAGTGGTACAGGCCCTGTCTACAAACAACCCCTACAGAGCTCAGAAGAATGTTAAACAGGGAAGTGTTCAAGTAAAGTGATGTTTTTGCTGAGCCGTGTCTGTTTTCGACTTAACCCAGGTTTCCTGGCAATTAGGGGGTTGTCTACTTCAGGAGCCCGAAGAACTGTGGGGGCTTTTGGTGCCTTCTATTTATTTCGTACATTCATATGCATGCAACCTTTCTATACCAAAGGGTCTTTCAAATGTTTGGAAATCTATATACATAACAGAGAATGCAAAGTCCAGAAAAATCTCAACAGGAGAATGGCAGAAATGCATACTTTTGGCAGATTTGTATAGTAGATCACTGTGATAAATCAATGACAGAAAGGATGAAGATGATGCTCAACATTTCAAATCATTACTATCTGTATAAGTAATTACAACACATGAACAAAGTACAGGAGGAAGAGGAAATCAAGTACATCCCTGAAGGAGCAAAATGCAAGTCACATATTGGACTTGATTGATTGCATTATCTGTTCACAGGGGCTCAAGAAACCAATCAGTAGAACTGATCAGTTCCCTACAGACTCAAACTTCGGGGAGCAGTTTCCCTTTAAAAAAAAACTAGTTATAGTGTAGGTCTGGGTAGTAGTCAAGTAAACACAGGTGCACATTTTGTACCGCCCATGTGAGCCTTTGTGTAGATTATATCCAGGTAAGGAAAACTAAATCACCTAAACACCAATCAAACCCATAAAAATGTTACAAATACTTGTAACTATCAATGAATTAATAAATTATTAGTAAGTGCTTTATTCTTATTTTGCTCTATAAAATGGCTATTTCCATGGTCAGTATATGTGATGGCTCAGACAATGTTTCAGTGGTGTATCAGGTGACAGCATTCACAATAAACTGGTATAAGATAAATCATCGCAGTGGAAAACAACAAGGTTACCTGACAGCAAAACTACGAGTCATCAGAAAGTGCAAAAAGCACCTCAGCAGAAACACAAAGGTCAAACAACAACCTGAAAACGGACCAGTGAAGCATGGTTGTGCTTATTGTGATCTCTCTTCTCCCATGCTTGATGTGGAAAGACTCCCCTGTGAGAAGATTCTTTCAGGTACACTGCTCAGTTAGTTCAAACAGCTCACTTCCTGGGGTGGAAGACCATGAGAGGCCTGTCTTCAATCTTCTGCCAGGGGCTCTTCTTGTTCTCATCTTTGTCATCAGGATCATCCTCAGGACTGGTCATGGAATCACGGCGGTTCTCGCTGTTGCTGCTGCGGCTGCTGTTTACACGGCTGCGACCTCTTCTGGGGATGGTGGATCCTCGTGAAGATGGACCTTCATCCAGAAGAGGGGTGAGGGAGTTCTCCTCAGGTGAGACCGGGCGTCCCTCACTGCTGCTGGGCTCACTGTGGTCAGGGTAGGCCAGCTTGGAGTAATTCTTCCCCCCACTGCTGCTAACACCGTGGGCCTTCCGTCCTCCTGACGCCCAGCGCTCATCTTTTCCCTTCCGGTTTGCTGCTGATTTTCGTTCCTGGGCCTCCAGAGGTGGTTCAAGGTTGACATCTCGTGGAGTACTGCTAGAACCACCTCCAAAACCACCACCGCCACTGAGATCATTACCAACATCTATGTAGGAGTGGCGCACATGAGCGTTGGCACGTCCGTCCAGGGAGATGAACCAGGCCCGTGGGTGCTGTTTAACACCCAGCTCCAGTAGCTTCTTCTCGGTCAGAACTTGTAGTTCCCCGTTCATCTGGGCCATGGTGGAGTCGTTGAAGAGCACAGGGATGGTAACTGGTCCACCAGAGGAGTCAGATGCCCAGCTGGGCTCTTCAGAGTCGTCTCCTTGGGACCCACCTTGCTGCTGCTGCTGTTGCTGGTGTTGGCCTTGTTTCTGGGAGTGGTGGTGATGATGCTGCTGGCCTCCCATCTGTGCACCATCTTTGTCTTGTTCCTTCTGGTCCTTGCCATC
This sequence comes from Monopterus albus, assembly GCF_001952655.1. NCBI lineage: Eukaryota > Metazoa > Chordata > Actinopteri > Synbranchiformes > Synbranchidae > Monopterus > Monopterus albus. The sequence goes on along the minus strand of NW_018127947.1, from coordinate 1,163,183 downwards.
TTTGCCAGAAAACTCAGAAGGCAGGCGCATGTAGTGGGCTGGAATGACCAGGGTCGGCACCATACTCCGGTACATGTTCTCCTTCATCTGGTCAATGGAGCTGCAGAAGATGATCTGACCTGGCTGGGTGTTGAGGGAGGTGGGTCTGGCAAGGCTGTCAGCAGCTGCTGCTGAATATTCTGGAGGTTTGTCACACTGGCTTGGCACATACCCTTGGAAACGAGGTGGGGATGGGGGATCGGAGGAGTAGCCTCGATTGTCATTGGCACTGTGGTGTCGGTCATATTCAGACTCCTTGCCTTCCATGGAGCTGTAGCTCCGATTGTAGTCTTCATGCAACAAAGGGTTATCCAGGTTGTTGGTCTCTGTGGCACGTGTAACCTTCATGGGGAAGCTTTCACCCCGTTGAGAACCTGAAGTATTTTTTCCCTTTGCATGTCGCAGCATGTGAGCTGGAACATGTTTGGTTAAGTCCTCTCTTGAACTCTGGTAGTCTCGAGATGGGGACAAGTCAGATTTGTCATTAGAAGGACCAGACTCAACATGGCCTCCACAGATCAGATTTAGGCGTGAAGTGGATGTACCCTGGTCTCTCTTTGCTCCATTTAGATTGGAAGTGTGGGGTTTACCTTGCTGTCGACGAGGTTTCAAACACTTCCGCCTAAAAGGTAAAGAGACACTGAAGGTCAGAAATAAAAGAAACACCTTTTATCTTCCTGGAGATAATGTGAAGAGTCTTGTCTAATGTAAACCTAAAATTAAACCCTCATTCATACCAAAATAACTGTTGCAATTCAGTAATTCTTGCTATTTATAGAAACCTAGACCCAGAGACCTGCGCCTACGCTGCCCACACCTGCAGTAGTAGAGCAGCACACAGAGCAGGATGAGCACCAGCAGGGCCAGTGAGCCCAGAATAGAGAGCAGGAACAGGGTGTGGTATGTCGTGATGTCCCTCAGGCCTGGGTGAGTCAGACCAAATCCTGCAAGACAATTCAAAGAGGAAAGACCTTTACGAATTCTACCATTTTACATTCTTACCATGCCGACTGATACAGCTACTGTATATGGGCAAAGCCACTGATGTTGTGAGAATAAATCATTTAGCTTTAGCCTAATCTGCCCTATCAGATCTGTGAAGGCTAGTTGAGCATGAAACATCCAATACTGGATCACACTGACATCCCAGTATCATACGAGCATAACTAATGCACTGCAGTACCAAGCAACAAGCAAATTCACTTGCAGCATATGAATGTTTTTATTAGCGCCCCAGGAACACCTGTGCTGTTTGGTTGGTCCACTATTTTGGTCCAGGCTCAAATATGTCAACGAGGTTAAGATGGATTGTCATGAAATTTTGTGTAGACATTTGTGGTCACCAGAGAATACATCCTATGGATTATAGTGATCCTGAGAATTTCATTTTTCCAGTAATCTACAAGACAGACTGGCACAAACAAATATTCATGGCCTCCAGAGGATGATTTCTATTGATTCCTGTCGGTTTTTCCTCCATGACACTGACATTTTTGTTTTAGTACAGACATTTAAGTCCCCCTCAAGGTGAACTTTTTTTTTTTAAACAAAACAAAATAAATTAACAAATAAACCTATGATGTTTCCATTAGCCTCAGCTGTACTTGACTTTTGTTTCTGTTTTAACTTCATCTTGGGAAAAACAGGATGTAAATCATTCTCCACAAACATCAATAAATCCTGGGCTTCACGACCAAGAAAACATTACAGTCTGTGTTTCCTCTTCTTCTCCCAGGAGACAAACCGGAACATCTGCTGGCACCGCAGCAACACTGAAGATCAAAAACAGGAGAAAGGAGCCTAAGAGGCTGAGCTACAGTACCTGAAGACGAAGGGAAGGCAGCCAACCAGTATCCCATCTGAGGAACCACGATGTTCCAGACAAACTGGTTACCGTCTTTTTTGATGTAGCCTGTCCCGTTCCGAACCCATAATCCTGTAGAGACGTAAATGGTCGTCACTGTACTTTTTATGCTACTGCATTTATTTGATAGCATTAGTTACTAGTTACTTTACATGTTAAGATTTTAACACATAAAATATGATGCTCTGGGTTTATAAACTACTTACTGAACATTAATTATTAACTATTTCGCCAAGTGTCCTTTTCCATGCAGAAATATCACAGTGTCAACTTTTCAAGCGTGAGGATTTGCTGCTTTCTCCTTGAAGGCATTGTAATATTTGTATTTTTGAGATATATTTTAAATGATTGTGAAGTTTGGACTATTGGTTGTGAAGATGTCACCTTTGGCTTTTTCTCAATCCAAACAATCAATCAATTACCTGAGAAAGTGATTGGGACATTGATCCCTAATGAACGTAATTGCATCCTTATATAAGAAATGTTAAAATAACCTCTACCTCAACCAGCTACAACAGTAAAGTGCTACTGACATGTTGCTGCAGAGGTGAAATTAATCTGATGATATAAAAGTGTAACACAGGGGCCATTTTTCTGCCTTGAGTACTTGTAATACTTTAAGTACATTTTCCTGATTATTTTTAAAACTTTTATTTAAGTAATATTTTCAATGCGGTACTTGACTTGTAGAGAAGCAGTTTTACTGAGCGGTATGTATTTTTACTTAAGTAAAGGATCTGAATATCTCACCCACCACTGTGGGACACAATAAAAGCTAAATATCAAACCAAAATTAAAGCAATAAGTAAATAAATATACAGATTATTCCAGGAACCTCACCATCATTTCCCAACTATGATTTATGTTTTCCTTACCAGTCTTAGGCTGATACAGCCAAGCAGGGACACTGGTGGCCATCCTGTTGCGGGTGTCGGACGGCAGGGGCACAGAGATGTGGATCGGATCTGAAACCTGGATTGTGCTGCCATCTTTGTCAAAGAGCTGAATGCTGACCACTGCCAGAGCCGTCAGGTCTGTCCAGCCTGTCTCTGCTCCTGAATGGAAACACCACCGACATCAGCAGCACTTCAACATCAACATTTACTTTCATTTCTTATTACATGATCTTGTGAAATAACCCAGCTGTAATATGAGTTTCATTCCTTATTGAGGCTGAAACACAATAAACGCTCCCAGGAGATTTCTGACTGGGAAAACATTTTCTTTATGCATGTGGAAAGAGTAAAGGAACTTTCCCAAACTGGTGCCACAAAAATGCAAGTTCACTGTTGTCTAAAATATTTGCTTATTGCTTAGTACATAAAAACACAGTATGTCATGTATGTTTCCCACCTGAGCTGTTGGTCTCTTGGCCCAGGAGGAACGGGAAGCCACCGATCTCATAGTGACTCCTGGCTGTGGTCAGTGCAGCAGACAGCGCCGTGTAGTTGTAGCTGGGTGGCAGCTGGAGGGACGTCCTCTGGAGCTGCACCAGCGGCTGGTTGCGAGCTCCTGAAACAGACACAACCACACCCCCTTCTGTAAATCCTGCAGCCATTTTATGTGTTTTAGATATGAGGAGGTGGGTGTGGCTGAGACACATTTGTAAAAACTAACAAAGCTACTCTGCTGCAGCTGCAGTGACAGCAGCAAACAACACAGGGTCATCTACATGGTAGGCAGTGAAAGCTATGAGGGGCTGATGAGGCACAGGGAAGAGGAGAGGGGTGTGAATCTGTCTTCACTTTCTGTTGGAGACCATCTAATGTAAGATGTGACAATAAAATAACTGCTCAAAGGTCAAACTGAATGTCCCAAGTGACCAAAATCACACTAACATTAGATGAAAATTTTGTAAAATGGTCTCTTGTGATTCATACTTTTTAAAATCTGATCAATAAACTCGGCTCCTTGGACTAAAATGGTAGTCCTTCATAAAATAGAAATGATAAATCAGTGTGCATCATGTAGGAAGTAGAAGCAACCATGTTTTCATTACCTGGTGACCCAGACAGCACCTGCAGAACGTCATCGTACAGTATAAGAGTTCCTGGCCTTTGCACAAGGAGGTACAGGCTGACAGATGCATACACTGAAAAGAGAGAGACATCAACATTGACTCATAGCAACACATAAAATGAAGCCTTACAATCTTTCTATCTGTTTCACAGCTTTGAAAACCTTGGTAGTTCCTGCACCCTGCCTTTGTAGTGCAGAGTGCCGAATGATTCCAAATGATATTATTAATTAAATCAGGTAAATCCTGCAGAGCCAAATAATTAGATGATAGAAACAAATTTTACAGAGTGATGGAGTTGTCAGAAAGAAAACACAGGACAGTGCTCTTCATGTGTAATAAACTGCATTTTCCTCCTCAGTGACTTACAGGGGATGCGGTTGGAGTGCCAGGGCACAGAGTTGGTGACATAGTCCTGTTTCGAGGCTGTAATGATGACCCATGTTCCTGCCCGGTACAGGAAGCTGACTCTCAAAGTGCCATCAGTGCTGGCCCTGTCGGATGCCAAGATGGTCTGATTGCCGTGGACTTCGACCTGAGCATTGGCCAAAGGTGACAGGTCACTGTTGTCGAACACCTGGACTTTTATTTGCACCTCTGTAAGAACATAAAGAGAGAGCAAGTAATACAGCTAATAGCAGTTCCTGTTTGTAATGTGCCCATGGATGGACAACTGTCACTGTATTACTCTGATACTGAAGAAAACTTAAAAACCTGACAATTCTCAGGCAAGTTCTGTTATAAGACGTGTCTTTTTTCTATTAATGGATGTTTATTCATGACGGACATCAGTGATAATGATAGCCCTGGGATGTGTGTTTCCACCGGTCCATCTCTGGTGCAGTTGTTTCCAGTAAAGATGAACCATTGTGATGATGATGTTTGTAGTCATCACACACACACACACACACATTCATCATAAATCCCTTGCTTGTCTATTTCTGCCTTCATCCTTTCACATTTTCAGCCCCAGAACATTTTATGGTTGTTCCAGCGTGACCCACATCTATGCTGAGTCACACTGGGGATGGTTCCACAGGTTCACACCGACTCTTCAGACACCTCCTCACTACGAGCTGTCGTCCTCTAAACCCTCCAGCGACAATCCCCTCTATGCACAACTTTTCCAGGAGCTGCATTCACATCACAAGCAGTGTGTATGTGTGTGTATGTTCTTGCGTGTCTATGTCCATTGTGCCTGTGTAAATGTAGTCATCTATTACCATAATTGGCTCAATAAAGGCTCCCTTGTGTGTGTGTGGGGGGTCAATAAAGGCTCCCTTGTGTGTGTGTGTGTGTGAAAAGGATTGTCTCAATCTGGGCTCTGCACTTGAAAACAGTGTGACTTGAATCTGCTCCACTGACAGAAACACTGAGTCACAGTGTCACATCAAGAGTCTGGGAAACTGACACTCGCTCAAACTCCCTCCAGCAAAGATTTAAGGGCATATACGACGTCTTCCTGGGCCGAGATAAATCCTTATGCCTTATGTTCATGCTGTGGTTGTCAAAGTCAAAGGAAGGAAACTAATCTTTTATGAGAATGTCATCATTTAGCTGTTATGTTTGAACCTTTTCTTTAAGGATAACCAACATATTTTCCTGCTACACATAATTAATGGTATTCCACTAATGATGTCTTTCATTATAGAGAAATCCTTCAGTCTAAAAAATATCAGAGAAGAGTGAAACCTTTCCCAGAACTAACTGGGATTTTCCCAGATGTCTTGCTTTCAGGGAAGACTCCAAAAACAATCAATTATTCACCTTGACTGGAAATAGTAAATGTAAAAAAAATGACAAATGATTAAGCAGTCAAGTGCAGATTGATTTTATTTTGATTTATTCTCTGTCAATTGACTAATGAAGCACCGAATTGATCAATTGACGAACTGTTTCATCTTGAAATCACAGCATCCTGCTGCTCTGCAAAATTAGCAAATTTCTTTAGACGGAAATTGCTTCACGACATCTTCAGGACAGGAGAAGTGCTGAGCCGTACCAAAACACATCTGAGGTATCGATTCATTGACCATTTAATCTGTGGAGCAGCTAAGGAGCCAAATCTATAAACATTTAAATGAAATTAAGTTCTAAAAAGAGACAAATCAGAGTTAGGAGGACCAAAAATTGCTCTAAATAAGTGGCTGAAGAAGTATACAGATCATGGACTCAAGTAAACGTAGAAATGCCACCAGTAAAATGTACTTAAAGCACATGTCCTCCTTGTGTTATATTATATTATAAAATAGTTAAACCTGACACATTAAGAAGCACATTAGTGTTGTAGCTACTCCAGACGCAGCTAATTTTAAGAAACCTTTTACACTGTAGTTTAATCTGTTACACATCATTATACATGTTTTTTTCTTGACAATTTTTAATTTATAAAGTAATTATAGCTGGTGTCAATGTATATTCTTAAAAAAAATAAATTAAGTAAAAATCTTGCAACCAAAACTGAAGTGAAAGTAGGCAACACAACACTGGTGATGCAGAATGGCTCCTTTCAGTCTCTTATATCATGAATACTGTAATATTTATTATCACTACTATGCAGCAAATTTGATCTACTTTGTATAGAGATTAACAGGCCAGTCTATAATGAATTATATTTTATTTTTATATGTTTCGTCTGTAAAATGCTGAAATGCTGAGCAGCTCTGCAACTATAAATAACTGCACTTGAGTAAATGTACATGGCTTCCTGTCTGTAACCAACCATGCATCTCAAAATAGCTGCAGACATGCATAATGCAAAGTAATCACATAATGTCCTTCTAAATACACACCACAATATAAACACAGGTCATTCTAAGGCCTACGCCCCATCCACACTCAGCAGAGCTTTTACTTCTTACAAATGAGTGTGGGCCTTGAGTGCACAAAAGTGAGCGACAGATTTGCAGGACCTCAGACCTCCCACTGTCCTGACAGTGCAAAGCAAAAACGACAAGAAGGCCTGCGGCACAGCTGCTTAGGCCCGACTGTTGAAGACCTAGAACAAGCTGCAGCCAGACTGTGCAGAGCAGCCCTGAGACAGCAGCGCGGCCTCGGCGTGATGGCACCTCGTGGATATTAATCAATCTATACCACGAAAAATAACGTTATCCAGCGGATGCCACTAATATAACTGTCCCTAACATCTCTCTCCTTTAAACTAACATGACAGCTGAGCGCAGCCTGCCAGGATCGACGCGTTGTCGACAAAAGCCATAAAATGCAACCACTCCCTTCTCGTCATTGTGCTGCATCCCCCGTATGGCGAGCTTACCGAATGCTCCCTGATCTGGAAGAGATTTGGCCAGCGCCTCCCAAACCGCGCAGATCCACACGAAGAGGAGCAACCGAGAGGTGTAGTCTGGCATCCTTGCAACTACATCTCTAGTCCCAGCTCGGCTGCCATGTATCCATATTCCTCCAGCCGATGTGTGAGCGTTCACTGCTCAGACATCGCTCGGATGCCAAGGCTTCGACTAGGGCTGAGATGCTGCTGTGTGTGTGGGCTTCGCCTTGTTTTTATTGTCTGAGGTGGAGAGAAGGGTGCGCTACGTTTCCCTCTGCTGATCTCAATTGGAACAGCGACTCCACGGTGTTTCTGGTGTGGACTGGGGGCTTGAGAAGAGTCCTGCTGTGCACGCTGCCAGAATTCATCAGTGCCGTTACATAAACAGAGTTACAGTCAGTCATCTGCAACGCACTTTGGGCATTAGTCTGTATGAATAGTTTCTACTGACTGAAGACAACAATGTCCCATGTCGAAATGTAGAGAAGGTCCAGTTTACAAAAGGCTAAAAGAGATCAGCGGTGGACATCCTCTGTTTGTCAGCCAGATGATTTCTGGTCATTGATGCTCCTTCTGGTGAACACAGGCTCTAATCAAAATATAAATAAATCCAACATATGTCTTATTTGTTTGTTTTTCTAGGCAGGAAACGGCTTTTCCAGTTTGGATTTGGAAGCTGATGGAAGTGAAGCTACTCGGTTCAAGTTTGCTGCATCTCAGACACTGTGACCTGTTTCTCACATCAGAGCTCAGACATAAACAGATACTGGAATCTGGACCGATCAGCCCATCGATCCAAGTTCTTCTCTGCCTGCTGTCATGGCTCCACACCAGCAGCTGGAAGGCATATTTATCATTTTTATTATTTCATTAAAAACCCACATTGAATATGGATTTATTCCCTTGCAGAATGGTGTTTCTAGATTTATAGTTTTTTTTTTTAAAGTTAGACTTAACCCGCTGGTATTTCCATTACAGAAATCCAATCTGCTACCTGTGAGGCTGTAATAGCTTCTCAGACTGAATCTACTAAGAGTTTAGTTTTTAGTTGCCTGACTCAAAAATAAAAGTGAAAACACACAAGAAACTGGAATGTGATGGTAAACAACAAATATAATCTGGTACTATTTATATCCTCCTGTTCAGCACTGAGCTGGGTACAAACACAGTGTAGTTTTAAGCAGATTAAGCCACTGCAGCTCATCAGATAATGGTAAATGCTAGGACATAGTGTAACAGTAGAGAAAAGGCATCAATTAGCAAAATGGCTCAGTAGTCATAGTCTTTCTTTAAAGCCACATTAAGAGAGTATCAGTCAGTCAATCAATCAAACCAGTGTCCTATAAAGTGCTTTACAGATAGAGCACTATAAGGTAGAAAGCAGCAATAAGCTAAGCAATGAATACTATAGGTAAAAATGATGAAATCAATCAATAAAATGGAATTTAATAAATAAACATGAATGGATAAATAAATAGACAAGCAGGTCAAATAATGACAGTAAACAGTTTTAGTCAGAAGCTGAACCAGAGTCTGCAGCTGCTCTCAGATCCTCTTCAGACATAAAAATTAAAAGCTGCCCCTCTGAAGGCTTGGCTCGTTGCACGTTGGACCAACTACAAGACTTGTGCCAGAGTGCATGAGAGGCCATCCTGGTTTATGCACTGGGATCATATTGGATACCTACCGCTGGTGCAAGACCATAGGGAAACTGACCAGTAAGCCCTGTGATGTGCTCTCTCCTTCTGGTCCTGGTCAGCTCTCAGGCAGCAGAGGTTGACCACAGAGGAGAATGTTACACTGGTCCAGTCTGCTTCTTAACCTCTCTGTGCCACTCCGAGGGAAACGTGGCCGCACACTTGCTGTATTTTTAAGATGATAAAAGGCAGATTTGGTGACAAACCCCAGATGAGCCTAAAATAACACTGAGGTTTCAGACCTGTTGAATCAGAGCATTTCATTTGTGGCCATTTTCTGTGTCTAAGCCTTCAAACCTAAACATTATCTTAACTCTTGTTGTTTGGTGACATTGGCTTTGACTTTACCATTGTTCTGGCTCCTTCCCCCATTATTACATCAAACAAGGTCAGATTTCATACTTTATATGTTAATTTGCTCCATGTTATTTCATTATTTGCCAAAAGGTTACTTACAGATAAAGAAACATAGTGTACACAGTCCTGCATAGTGATGATATTTCAGATAGGGGTGAATTAGACCCCAGAGAGGTCAAACTTCCTGTTATGACTCCATCAAGTGAAATCCAAATGGGCCAGTTTGTTCTCTTGGGAGCAGTAATGCTGTGCACACAGTACCGCCGACACCGATTTCTGATACACAGGAGTAGAGAACACGAAACTCCACTTTATGTAACCAGGTTTTACCAGCCGGGGTCTCTGAGACCTCAAACAAAAGATATGAATCTTTTTCTGAGCTGAAACAGCTTATCAGTTTAAAATCATATTTATAAGTCATTCTCATATCAAATCAAGTTATTTTTATTCATACAACCCCAAATCGGTAATTTGCCTCAGAGGGCATCGGTTCAAAATATAAGACACCAAACAAACCTTGTAACAGGGAGAAAAGAAAGAGCAGCAGTGGAGGATCCCTTGTATATGGAAACAACTAAAACACAGGTAAAACTACAACATGGAGAAGCAGAATGAGATGTCTGAAGGGTCTCTGGGGTTTAGTGGAACCAAAACAAACACATGAACCTTTTAATGATTTCTAAATGGACCAACGCGTTAGCAGCTACGCAGCAGACGAGTTGGTGTGTAGGAAGAAACAAGGTGACCAAAGGCGGGATTTCCTCACGTCGTCGGCACAGACTTGATTAGAAACACAACATTTTCTGGTCAATAAAAAACTGAGCAATCTAATCAAGTCTGAAACTAAAGTCTGTTTCCTGAACATCAGATCAAAGTGGGATCAGCCGCAGCTGTTCATTACCCATCAGTCCCTTGGGGTAAAGACTTGTTCTTTAGAATTCTTACCTTTTCAATGCCTTTTGAATGGCTTCATAAAGAAAATGGGCTTTTGGAAATCAGCCAGCCTCTGCTTGGAACATCAAATCAAGGTTTATTTAAAAAAGCACTTTAAAATAGCGGCATGTTGACCAAAGTACAATAAAACAACCAGTAAAACACAAAAATGAGAATAGAATGGAACATATCAGAATAGATTACAGCTGGTGATGTCCCTCAGCAATCAGGAAGAAACTCTGAATCCACAGGAGCCGACTCCCTCCTTGGACAGATAACAAATAATTGTTATTGCTTCGTTTCGCAAATGTTCTCATCTGATATCCCAGAAAAGCCCGAGTGTTGGGCAACAGAGGCCACAAACATGGCAACATGGACTAAAGAATAAAATACATCTGGGAACATTTTGTGGGAAAAAAAGACAGAGAAGTTAAATGTCGTGTAAGGAAAAATTTCTCCCACCACTTTCATATAAGGAACATGTACAGCTCATCAGAAGCAGATGCATGGCTGAAAACATTGCTTATTCACACTAGTAAAAACAAAAGCCCTAGTAATAAGATGTTAACCGAGCAAATTAATACCTAATGTGAAATGTAATGTTGACATTTAGATATTGCTGAATATGAAAACCATCTATCTGAACTCATTTGGTTTGATTTTGCCACAGAGAATTTTCAAAAGCATTTTCAAGTTCTGCAAATTGAAAAATCTAATTTCAGACATCATAAAAATGTCCTCTCAGACTTATTAGATTTTATTACAGTGCTCTGCAGGATCGGGCTTTCTGGACACTTTGGTGCACACAACTGTCTCCTGTGAGGCCGAAATAAACATCTGGAAAGCGAAAATCAGTCTGAAGCCAAACGTTTGACTGTTTTCTACACATCACTCACGTTGGGGTCATGAGGCTGAGTGCACGTGAAGAAAAAGGCCCGAGATTCATGTGAGGAGACAAATGAAACAATGAGGAGAAACAAGTAATATATATA
>NW_018127947.1:1119084-1151571 GCF_001952655.1 Monopterus albus | reverse complement strand
TTCCTTCAGGAATGGCCCTGTATTTGGCTCCATCCACCTTCCGCTCAATTTTAACCATCTTCCCTGTCCCTGCTGAAGAAAAGCAGGCCCAAACCATGATGCTGCCACCACCATGTTTGACAGTGGGGATGGTGTGTTCAGGGTGATGAGCTGTGTTGCTTTTATGCCAAACATAACGTTTTGCATTGTTGCCAAAAAGTTCGATTTTGGTTTCATCTGACCAGAGCACCTTCTTCCACATGTTTGGTGTGTCTCCCAGGTGGCTTGTGGCAAACTTTAAACGACACTTTTTATGGATATCTTTAAGAAATGGCTTTCTTCTTGCCACTCTTCCATAAAGGCCAGATTTGTGCAGTATACGACTGATTGTTGTCCTATGGACAGAGTCTCCCACCTCAGCTGTAGATCTCTGCATTTCATCCAGAGTGATCATGGGCCTCTTGGCTGCCTCTCTGATCAGTCTTCTCCTTGTATGAGCTGAAAGTTTAGAGGGCCGGCCAGGTCTTGGTAGCTTTGCAGTGGTCTGATACTCCTTCCATTTCAATATTATCGCTTGCCCGGTGCTCCTTGGGATGTTTAAAGCTTGGGAACTCTTTTTGTATCCAAATCCGGCTTTAAACTTCTCCACAACAGTATCTTGGACCTGCCTGGTGTGTTCTTTGTTCTTCATGATGCTCTCTGCGCTTTAAACGGAGCTCTGAGACTATCACAGTGCAGGTGCATTTATATGGAGACTTGATTACACACAGGTGGATTCTGTTTATCATCATTAGTCATTTAGGTCAACATTGGATCATTCAGAGATCCTCACTGAACTTCTGGAGAGAGTTTGCTGCACTGAAAGTAAAGGGGCTGAATAATTTTGCACGCCCAATTTTTCAGTTTTTTATTTGTTAAAAAAGTTTGAAATATCCAATAAATTTTGTTCCACTTCATGATTGTGTCCCACTGTTGTTGATTCTTCACAAAAAATTACAGTTTTATATCTTTATGTTTGAAGCCTGAAATGTGGCAAAAGGTCGCAAAGTTCAAGGGGGCCGAATACTTTCGCAAGGCACTGTATATATATAGTACGTATAACCTTTCTCCAGAAAATACTGCAGTTATTTATAAAAATGAATGAATTACATCAATAAGAAACACTGAATGTGCCAAAAATGAGATTCAGGTTCATATAAGTTAAAACTGTGATATATGACTATTGCAATTTAATAAGTTAGCTGTACAAAATTACAGGAAGCCGCCAGCACTAACAGATACAGTGTCAGTTTTACTGCTCAGCCTCTGAAAACACTTCTGTCTCCTGCTGCTCTGAAGGAACTTGTTTTCCAGAAAAAATATCCAAACCAACATCACTCAGATGTTTTTTTTCTTTATGTTGTCAGTGCGTTTAATGTCCTCACTGCCATCGGGATGAACAAATAATGCTTCTCAAATGAATCACCAACCCTACCTTTAATTTCCTGCTTGAAGAAAATTTACATTTTACATTGTTTGCACTACAGTTTTACAATCCTGTTTCCTTTTTTGGACAGTGGAAGGTGTCAAGTTGAACTGTTTCTACTATTTTACTGTACATCTTGATGGCAGTCCCTGCACAGATTATGACAGAGTGGGCCAATGGGGTGGTCGTCCTGCGTGTCTTTGCAGCCATTTTATGTCTCCTTATTTGCTTAGCGCCTTTTGACAGACATTTTGTCTCTAATAGTCATTTTTGCATCTCTTTGCAGTTGTTTTGTGTATCATATTGGGCTTTTCTTTTTGTCTCTGTGAAATAATTTGCAGGCGAGCTCCAGGGGCCCCCTGACCCCTTGTGTCACTGGGCCTGTGCCTGGTTGGCCTGTTCAGTAATCCATCCATGAGGCAGACCATCACGACACTATTTATAAGTTACAGATGTAGAAACCATTTACAAAATGCCCCATGTCATTGTGTCTTTCCTCCATTTGAAGAAGAGGGACCATATCTGTACTACACTCAATGTGCACATGTAGGTCTGGAGGGGACCTGGGGAGACTTCTCACAAATCTGATGAGCATAAGAGATAGCCTGTGAAAGGTCTGTATTATGCGTGAGCTTGGCTCTATTACAAATTATGCATCCCCACTTGGACAGAAATATAGGTGGTTTTCCATGAAGTGGTCTCCTTGCAGTCATCAAGGAGTGTGGGAGAATGTCTGCCTGGCCGAGCTTTACTCCCCCTCAGGTTAATAACCAGACCTCCTCCAAACTGGCTGGCAGAGCAGATTTACCCTGTACTCTTCTGTAATATTCCACATACACTCACTGGCCACTTTATTAGGTACACCTATACAACTATATGCACTTCAATGCAACATTTCTGCCTTAACATTCATAGTTAAAAGTGGTGGTGTACTGGACCACATTATATTCAGAGGTGTCTCTATATTTAGTCCTCCCCAGCTACATACGTGAGAGGGTCAAAATATTAGGAACACCTCTAAATATAATGTAGTCCAGTACAACACCACCTTTAACTATGACTGTTAAGGCAGAAATGTTGCATTGAAGTGCATATAGTTGTACCTAATAAAGTGGCCAGTCTGGGTATAACACAGCTCTATTAGCAGTGACAACCCACAGACCACATGCTTTTTAATCCACTTGTTTTCTTATCTTCTTTTTGGAGCATCTAAGGGATTTGGAGCATCTGTCAGAACAGAAATGAATGAGATCCATTTGTGAAACTCGACACTGCAGGGTAACAGACCTGGTGGGGGGCAAACTGGGGGCAGGAGAGAGCCGTGCTTGTCTTGTGTCCGTTCTTTCTTGCATTTCATGTAGTGAGTACATTTCTGAGGAGGTGTAGACGTGACTGAAGCCTCCAGGTGCTGGCACGGTGCATGGACAGGAAGCCACCAGCAAGGGGCAGAGGAGAGCTTGAGAAGGCATTTCCTGCCTTTGTCATAGATGAATTCATGTCATCAGAGATTAGTGTAATGTGTCATCACCACTCATTTTCAGTGTTCAATGAGAGCTGCACCGGGTCCCTGCATTGTGCGTGTGATGAAATTCCCCTGCTGTTCTACACTGAGAGCGACTCTGCTGTACTGGGAATAATACTTTTTCAACTGCTGAATAAAACACTAAAAGTTAAATAAAACTACAAGTACAGGTTCAGAGTGAACTCACCTGTGTGCACAGTTTGCCACAGCAAACAAAGGTCAGGGATTATCAAGGTGCTAAAAGTGCTGGACTATGTGAAAGGTACATGTTCTTCACTTTTACTCACAAAATGAATAAAACCAACGTAGCATATTTCTATTAACTGTAAATGGTCTTACACCGGTTAGGAGATGTCTGTACTTTTCATGCATCTACTTAGCTGTGCTTGTCACTGGGTTTTTACTTTACCTCCTCAGTTACTTTTCAAATACATTTCAATAGAGATTCCCTACTAATCAATTCTTATTTAAATTCAGGATTTAATAAGCATCTACCAATTGCACTCAAGGACTAGTTTAGGTGCAACCCCCCCCCCTTCACTAAAATGAAGATTACGACAGACTGACAGTCCTGACAGTGAAGGGTGGTAACCTTTGAGAGCAGCTCTCCAGTAATCACATGAAGTGATCACATGCTAATCAGACACAAGGATTCATTAAGCTGCCCCCGCCTCGCCGTCCATTCTGTAAAAGAAATCTTACATTACTTTTCTAAGGCATGTATTACCTTATTATTTGAAAGAAATGAACCGCCAGTATCAACCATGAGATGAAACTATAGAAAACTGGAAGCACAAAGAAAACGAACCTGAAACAGGAAGGTCGACTCATATGAACATGTGCAACATCGAAAGCATACATTAGTAAATTCCATCAGACCAGTGTCATAACAGCAACACCGATCTCAGAGGCGTTTCACCTTCATAGAGATGGAGGAAGTGATAAGTTTTGGCCAATTAAAACAAAGATCACACAGCAGGTAGAGCTGCTGAGCTTTCTGAAAGTCAAAAGTATTTTTCAGCATTAACACAACCCATTTAAATTAAGGAGTAAAATACATTCAGTATGCCATAGAAAAATAATGGTGTAAACCAGTAAGGTTTTAAGTTCTATTTAATAAAAATGGCACAGTAGCATGGGCGGCTCCAGGGTGTGGCCAGAGGAGGCAGTGGCCACCCCCGAAATCAGATTGGCCACTCAGATTGGCCACCCCTGGAGCCGCCCCTGCCAGAGTCAAAATGTGATGCTTGTCTCTATTAATGAATGAAAAATGAAAAACTAAAACAGATTCTTGATTTAAATACAACTAATATTTTACTGGTGCTTTAAAAATGATATTGGTCAAATTATTTCAAATTGCTCAGATTTTATATCATAATTGCAGCGTGATATTTGCATTCATTTCTGTGTTGTGTTGTTGTGGAGTACCGTGCATCAACGATGTCCCCGGCCAGGAGTAAATAAATGCCAAAGAATAGGCAGTGTGTGTGTCCCATTTTACACCAAATAACTGAATCCTTGATCATGTATGATTTATTATTTCATAGAACTAGGGGTTTAATTGACTTTTTACACGTATTTCAAATGCCCCACCCCTCTCTGAGTCTGTGCCCCAGCCTGGCCACCGCATCCAAACTTTCTAGACCTGCCCCTGCACAGTACACCTCAAATTAGTGTACATTATGCTATAGTTATGTTAGCCTAAAGCATTAGTGCAAGTATAAAACCAGGTTGTCAGGTAAAGAAGCACAGAGCATATGCTACAGACCCAGTCCCTGATAGTATCTGCAGCTACTCACATTCAAGAAAATGTCAGATAAAACCATTTTGGCTCAAACAGTACTTTTTCCTCTCCTGGCAGGCAGCACAATAAAGAGTTCTTGAACAAAGTCATTCTCTATCTCATTTTCTTCTCTCCTATTTTCTCTGCAGTATGGAGTCTCTACTTTCCATGGCCTTTAATTTCAAGGCTGTAAATTAGTTTGATGTCGCCCCAGGTAAATGAAACACCCTAATAAAACACACTATATATCAACAATTATTCTAACTGCATCATGACAGTGCATAGAGTGCAAATGTAAATTGATGAATGCCAATAACAGACCTTCTAACCTTGGCAAATTCACACTATCGATACTCGCTGTCAGTGTTTTCGTCTCAGGACTCTTTTCATTCAGGGCACATGATTAATGCTGTCAGTCTTGGCCCGAGTTCAGACACCAAGTGCACTGCGGCATGTTCTTCACCATTAATAGCTTCCTTAGCAGAAAACCTGTCCAACTGACATTTTGCATAACAACTACTCTGGTGTGCATGCTTTGATAATTAAAATGTGTACACTACAGAGCCTTTTCACGTCTCCTCCGTCGCTCAGTGCACTGGCCGCCGGGGGAGTTTTATTTTTAGCTCCTTGGTCTTTGATTAAAATATGACTCTCGTGTTGACCTTCACACCTGCTGCAGCTCTGCCAACACCACCACTTAAATAAAGCCCTGCCACTGGAACCGCTGACCAGATACAATCAGCTCTCCACAAACTGAGCCCGGACCTGCCTGGTCTCTGAAGGCACCTCTCCTTTATCCTGTGCTACACATCTGTCACCTCACACTGTACGTCATGTGACATTTTTAGCAGTGGCTCTGTGGATGGCGTGTCGGTCTGTCAGTCACTCCAACCAACAGCCAGCCACTTTGCTCCAGACTGAAATATGTTAACAAATATTTGATGGATTGTACTAAATGTTTGCACAGGCATTTGTGTTCCCCAGAGGATGAGTCCAACCAGCTTTAGCGGTCCTTAACCTTTCCTCTAGCACCACCATGAGGTCGATATTTTTGGCTGTTAGGGACATGTCTTGACAACTGTTTGATTGTCATAAAATTTGGTTCATGTAGTGATAGTGGGCAAAGGCCGAATCAGGCTGATTGTGGCCCCCAGATGACGTTGGACTTCAGCACTACCAGCAGGTTCACGTGGTTTCTAGTGAGCTGTCTAGACAAGCAGGCCTAATGAACAGATCTCAGTGAAACTGTGTGAACACCTGTGTTGCCCTTGGGATGATTTTAATCATGATGGTGATGATGTGATATTTCTGACTTGTCAACAACTACCATTAAGTCAAATTTTCATTCTCCCCAAAATGTGCTTCATGATGAAATACCTACCAACCCAGTGACATTCCCATCTTCCTCAGCTGTAATCTCTATTTAGTGCTAAACAAAAATTGTTAACACGTTGATACGCTAAACTCAGGGCATTGTGGACTTGTGGCCTTTTTTGCCTGCTGGGATGATTAATGAAGCTGGAAGAGACATGAAATGTGGTTTGAAAGCAGATGGAGGAATGGACAGATATATTGATCCACACAAATAAAACTGACAAATGATGGTTTAAGGTTCAAGGAGACTTTGTTGCCATAATGGATGGATGTAGGACAGAAGCACACTTTGGTTGTCCACATGACAAATTCCCTGAGGACCAGGAACACTGCTTGTCTGCTGTGACTTATTTATTTGTATTTGTAGTGTTTTATTATTTAACACTACTGAAATTGTATTTGCGTTTACTTGTTTGTTTCCTCCTTGTGTTATTTGATTGTTTAGCGTTGCTGTACACGTCTGGTGTGCTATGTTGTTACATGGACATCACAGGACAGTTACAGCACAATGGCAGCTCTTCCAGTGTGCAGACAATTTCATCTGTGTTGTTATCCTCTTACACAACCACCTCTATCCTTTATAAATGTCAGGAGTGTAAAATGGTGACGTCACAAAAATTACACAAAACAAATGTGTTTCTCCCAAATACGATTGCCAGGAAGTAATCCCCTAAAGAGTATCGGAAATTAAATGCTGTTTGTTTCATCCTCTGCTGCACACCGCTACATTTCCTATCAGATAACAATAACCCTGTGCTCTCTTGCAGTGCAGAGCAGAAATGTCATGGCTGTTTTGCATGTGGAGGGGAAATGCTAACGAGGCTGCCACTGAAGTAAAAAACAAAACAAAAAAAGCTGTGTTGCTTTCTAAATGAACCCACTGTGTCTTATAAAGCTTAGTGGTGCCTGTGAGCACAGGCTGGTCTTTGCCAGGTGACCTTCTCAGCATGTGCACAGTTGCTCCATGTTGGGCCAGTGCTACTACATTCAACCCTGTCATAAAATCAATACCCCATCTTCCGAAGGCTTCACCAATAAGTCATATTAGCTTTTTTATAAACCCAGTTCAGGGGCTGACTCTTGAAAGTGTTTTCCTTATGAAATACAGATGGACATCAAACTAAAGTGACCAGCAGCGACGTTTTGGTGCTGTGTCTCCAGAGCAACTTCAGCACTCCTCTGCTGGAGGAGAAACATCACTCTTCTAGAACAGATTCCCTGACTGTGCTCAATTCACTGATAGAAACCTAACCAGCAACAATCACCAGCATGTTCTGGTTCCACCTTCAGTATGGGACATGAGAATAACCTGAATATCTTTGGACATTCAAACATTTGAAGACACCACCTTTGACTCTAGAAAAACAGAAGGAGCACTTTTGCCAGTGTTTGACACTCTGTGCATAAAAACACCAGTCAGAGAACAATCGGCAGATTAATCAGTGACCCCTGCATTTTTTTTTTATTTCCACTCACTTATTCAGGCTTTTCTCTAATTTGTCACCTGTCTGTGTCTCTGCACGTTGTTTATGCAAGAGGAGACGTAGTGGTTGGAAATATGCACATCCTAAATACACAGTATGTAGCTGTCCCTCACTACATAAGCAGAACTGGTGTTCCTTGTTCTCTGCTGCATGCTGTCCTTGTTTCTTCCTCACACACTCGTCCCGACTGTGCCTGCAGATTGTTCTGTGGAGGCGAGCAGGTTTTAAACTGCTTTGTGTTTGTTATTGTTGGGAGAGCTATGAAGTGCTGCTCTGAATGTGCCTGTAATACACAGTGCACAGATGTGGCAAAAACTCAAAACAAGAATCAGCATGAGGATACACGCCTGACACACACACACGAACATACACTGACTGCTTAAATGTGAAGCCAAAGCATTTTTCTAGGTCACCATCTCACCAAGTGACTCGACATGCTTTCCTATCCCAGAAAGCTTTTGAAGTTTGCTCCAGTGACTGGATGGATGAATTACTTTCCCTTCTGACAACTGATGCTTTAAAAATTGCTTTATTTTTTGTCAAAATGATCTCAGCCCTAGGTTCAGGTACTCACTTGTTCTTGAGCTTTCAATCATATCCCATAGTCTTCATCAACAAATTGAGTTCACTCAGTCATGAAAATGAAAATGTTCAAACTTAACCTGAGATTCTCTCAGACCTCTGTCTTAAAATTTGAGCTCAACAGCAGTTGACAGTAGAAACAGTGTTCTGGAAAAACAATTTCAGCTCCAAGTCGCCGCCCGCTTCTTCATGGGATGCACTCATGAAGAGAGCAACACATTTATCTGGACTTTTACATAATGTACTACAGCCCCGACATGCTCTGAACGCCTGCTTCGTCATCATCCATGCATCTGGACTGACTTTTAACATGGCACCTAACACACACGCACGCACACAAAGCCATGGAGATGATGCCATGGAAATGATGCCATGGATACCCGAGAGAGCACTGGGTATGTCTCATGCCTAGACTGATGAATGTGAGTGTTTCAGATTAGATGTACAGGAGGAAGAGGGGGAGGGTGACTACTGTCTGCTCGATGGTGACCTCCTCCAGCTGCAGGGAGAAAGGATTAAAAGATTGTCTTACACAACCTTCCTGAGTCAAACCAGGTGGCGGCCAGAAAATCAAAACAAAGACAAATGGCTCCACTAAAGCATGGATGGGACCTGTCAGGCTGATTAAGATAATATATTTCAGCACCTGAATGTCAGTCTGGGATTGGCGAGTATATGGTAGGTAGAGCAGGTTTATTCTCTCTCTAGAATAAACTGAAAGGACCAGATACTGGAAACAGTATCCTGGCCACATTACCTTGTTGCCACTGCTGACACTGCATGAGCTGACATACTCGGACGAAGGCACTGTCACCTTGGATTAAGCATCGCTTGAACAATGCCTCTTTGCACGTCACTGAGTCTAAAGAAAGCTTTAGCGCACTGTGCAAAAAGCATTTTGTGCACTCATAGCCTCAGTGGTATGAATGATAGCAGCCATGCCACCCCTCCTCCTGCATGAGAGCATCTAATAATATAATGTTTGGTGCACAATAATAATTTGGATGAAACTGAGCAGAGACAGGAGTACCAGTAAAATTTCCAAGACTCTAAGGAGGTGTCTTCAAATGTTTTGTGGGACCAGCAGTAAAAGATATTCCATCTACAACTGAACAACAGGGGAAATCTAAAGGATAATGATATTTGAGAAGCTGGAGCCAGAGAATATTTGGCATTTTTCCATGATTTAACAATTTCAACCTGTGTTTGCCAGCCTTCATAGGGGGAAGCCTACAGAGAACTATCTCTGACTCTCTGACAGTTTCCCTCACGCCTTATGGAGCGTGACAACGTTTAGCTTTTTTCCCTTCACTGTTTTAGCTTTATGGTTCCATGTGTGAGCTTGGTTCATGGGTCACTCACAGATCTATAGTGTTGTGTTCAGCAGCAGAGAGAAACTGTTTTCAGTGTAAAAGCTCTAAAAAGATGCTGTCCACTACCTGCTCAGCAGCAAACAGCAGAGAGACACAGCTGGAAACCAGCTGGGGAACATACTGGAGCATTTTGCAGCTAAAGTGCCAGAGACTTCCCTGTTTAGCCACTTGACATCTCAACACCTTCCTCATCACTTATACAGGCAGCAGATGTGAAAGAGCATCAGCATTAATTTGAAGTTGTCTTGAATGTAAGTGCTCCCTCTTTTTTAGCTCTGTGTTTGGTCTCCACCACCTCCTGGAAGGAAACCTCTGGCTCTGGAGCCGCTAAATGCTCCACTTTGTTCCCCAGCTGGTCTCTGGATGGCTCTGTCTGCTGTCTGCTGCTGAGCAGGCTGTGGGCACTGGCTTTTTAGAGCTGAGGGATATGTTTGGTGAGACCAAAACAGAGATAAAATAGAGTGAATACTGGACTTAATTTGCCATGTGGGCAGAACGAGGTCCCACAATGAACCAGTAATGTCATTCCACATCATCTAGATGGGTAAATAAGTGATTTGCTAACAAGACAACATCAGCTGGTTCCAAATTCTCATTTTGTAACTAGAGATGACCAGGTCCCCGCTGTGGAACTCAGGCCTGGGAATCTCAGGCAGGAAAACTCTGCTGTCTTTTAAATCTCTTCTTTAAATTCATTTCTTTTAATTGATGTTATTTATTGTTGTTAATCTAGTTTGTATTGTCTTTATTGTGACTTTGTTTTAGAAAGGTGCTATATAATAATAATAATAGTTCTTATTATTAACTTACTGCTGCTGTATTGGATGTTGTGTATACAGCGTGTTTCCGCTCCCCCCAAATTGCCAAAAAGTGTGAATTAAATAAAAGAAAAGTCAGTAACAGAAGCAGTTTTCTTTTTCTTAATCTCTTTAATTACTCTTGTGACCAGTGAGATTTATTTCAGGACACCATAAAGGGTCCCCACCCCGGGTTGGAAACAATAATTTCTATTTCAACTCATACTCATGTAGATGATGATTGATTTTCTGTCAATTGATTAAACATCATACCAGCATTAAAATTTTATGTTTGTTTTTAAAGAGCAAGACTTTGGATCTTATTCACTTGGATTTTATATATAACTTTACTGACGCAGTGGGACCATCTGTCTGTTTTATCTCAGAGCCAAATCTGCTAACTCTGCACTCTGGCACTAATTCAACTGAAAATATGGGCACATATGTGAAGGGTTCCTTTTCCTGGATGCCTGATAAGCGATGCCCACAGATCCTCCCCGTTCAGTTTCGCACAGGGCTGTCCTTTAACTTTCTCACAGCAGTGACGTCTAGATTGCAGAGGGATTAAAGATTAAGGTCTGGAACAACGCGGAGTGGTTGCATAATTAACTCCACGATGGGGAATTGAGTTATTCCTCAGTCGCGCCGGATACTCCCGGCAAAGTGTCACATGGGCGGCACATTGATGAGACGGGTTGTGCCACCACAGCAGGACTCAGATGCTGGATGCGTCGCGGCGGGACATGACGGTGTAGCTCGGGATAACCTTCGGAATAAAGGGGGCAGCTGTGAAGGGTGCTGTAGTGTCCTTCGGGTAGTGCGCGTCTCTCCAAAGTAAACTGGGTTTCCAGTCCTGGAACACACACGGTGTGTGCTGAATATTTAAGTTCCGGGAAACCGAACCGAAGGGAAAGGACAGCGAATCACCTGCAGCTGGAATATGTCGGCTCACGGACTCCTTATGAAATTATCTTAATGGAACAGGACCTCTGATTTTATCTGGACAGCCCGTTTGGAGAACGACTTCTTTCCGACTACTCGCCTCTCTGTACGACAATATTAAACCGGGAACATTAAAACATTATTGCTGCGACTTTTCTTTGCACAATTAAACTCGGAGGATCTTGTCGGTGGAGTGTGCTCCGGTGCAGGGAGGCGGATCAAAAGATCTTATCAAGTCTAAGACATTTAATGAAATGTGAAAAACAAAGGTGTGGAAATGCGGCGCAAATGCTTCATTCTGCTCGAGGTAAGTCCTGCGCCCTTTGCGCTTTCACTTCATCTTCTTGCTTTAGACATTTCATTGAAAGAGCTGAATGAAAAACCAAACATCAGCGTCTTTCTCACGGACTGCAATTGAGTAGGCTATAATAATACTGCTAAGGGATTTATCTCCCCACCCAGATGTCAGTACTTATTCTCTCCAGCTCGTTATTCTGTTAGAATAAAGAAGGGAACGCTTTCAGCTGATAGGTGTGAACCAGGACAGTAAACCTGGACAGAGGAACGGGGAGTGAACCAGGACAGTAAACCTGGACAGAGGAACGGGGATCTCTCCCCACCTTCCTTCTGCACCGCCGAGCTCCGAGTCTTAAGAACAATCTGATTTATATTAGTTCAAATGAGCGCTGAAGCCGACGACAGCGTGTTTACTTGTAAACCCAAACGTGAAGGAGGACTTTGGGTTAAGATGGCATGAAAAAACATGGGGCTCAAATGCTGATGCATGAAAAGCCCGGATTTGGGACACTGGAGATTTAAACGTGTGTTTATGCGGCAAGTGCACTCCTCACTTCATGCTTGCAGGAATGAAAATATCATGTCTGTTGTGGCCTATGGAGGCAGAGGACATGCGGTTTGCTGCCTTCGGAAGAGACGCGCTGATGCTGTGACAGATGCCGGAGGTGAATCACACTGTGAGAAGAGCCGCTGCACTATAGTCAACAATGCCATGAACCCTTTTCTGAAAGCCCCCTGCTCCCTCACTGTTGTGACTGAAGACCAGGCAGCCTCCCCACCTCACAGCAACCCACATATCACATTCTAGCAGTGAAGTATCTTTAAGTAAATATACCACAGTGTAAAAACGCTCAGTTACAATTTAAGTCCTGCATTCAAAATGCTACCTAAGTAAAAGTACAGGACTGACATTATTTTTATTTAGCAGCAGGCAAATGGAGTCTAATTATCACTGCTTTATAGTTGTGAACCCCCCAAAGATCAATATTTCATCTTAACCCTATAATACATTATAATATAGTTATTGATTCTATTTTGCATTCTAAATCTGAGTCTGTGCAGGATGTGTATGAAATAAAAAGTATAATCTGAAATGTAGTGGGGCAACATATAAAGGAGGATTACAATAATATACTGAAATACTCAGTGAACACGTTTCAAAGTTGCACTTAATTACAGTACTTCAGTACTTAGTTTCTTTGCATTACTGCTATGAAATTCGACTTTATATGTTCATCATCTTTAGTTATATGCTATATATGTAACACAGTTATTCCTTATACAAAATTTGTGATCAGCTGTCAGGTCATTTTGGTCTCAATCGAGTCCTCGATGTTCTTGTGTTATGAAATCAACCACTGTGACTATTTCAACCTGCTTTTCATGCAAATCAACCTGTTTGAAGGGTTTTTTCCAATGTTCACCATGCTAATGCCGCAGCCTGCTTCACTCCCTTTGAGTGTCAGTGCGCTGCATAAACAATGCGCACACACCTCTGAAGAGCTTCAGTGTTCACACAGGAATGTTAACAACAAGAAAAGTCATACCAGGGCCCATGTGAAGATACTAGGTAACAAGTGATACTGATGACGGTGACACTGACCAGAATGAGCTGGGCTGAGTAAGATTGCATTTAGAATAATAAAGCACCAAAATATTCAGAGAGAGACTTTTTATTTTTAAATTTCAATTAAACAAAGATAGAATGTGCTTTTTAAAGACTTAAATACAGAAGTTATAAGACTGAGGCTGTTGCAGTTCCAACACATGGATGCATCAGTGATTATATTCCTACAACATTCAAGTATTTTTGTCACTTTAATAGTAATTCCTATGTATCTTTACTTAAGTCTGATTTTAAAGGCAGGACTTTTATTTGTACATTGTTGTGTATGATCTGAGAATGAGAAACAGCACTACAGCCTTGTGCTAATCGTGGCTGACCTTGTGGCTCTCAGTTGTTGTGCTTTCATTCTTTGGAAGGAGGTGCACAGCCTGTACAGTAGGTTACTGCTCCCTGGTACCTGCCCGGGATTCACTGGGCATGAAATAGACGCAGCAAGCCACGAAGAGCCCTCCTCTGAAATCTGGGGCGCTCTAGCATTTTACAGTATGTGATGTGACTATACTCTGCTGGTATTTCAGGCTGCTGTAACCGTTAGGTATGAATGTAATAAGACATTTTAATGACAAGAAAGCTTCATTTTCTGTCTGACAAATGTGAAATGTTTACAGCTTCAGGTGCTGCATTATTGATCAGCCTGTTTTATTTATGGGGGAAATGAAACATTGGCTTTATTGGTAACAGTAGCCACCTCAGGGAACACTGGACGCTCATGGACAGCTGTGCTGAGATGCAACCTAGTTTAGGGTCAGTTAGGGAGGCTGGTTTAGTCCAAACACAAACTAAACTGATGATGTCTTATGATCCTACGTGGTCTTTAAATGGCTCTGACAGATGCTGCCTGTGAGCCAGCGATGGATCAGTGTTTGCAGATGAACACAAAGCACAGTACACATTTTTGCTTTTTACTGTGCTATGAAACCTCTTGGTTTAGACTGTTACTCATCCAGGCCAAAAGAAATTCTTCTGAGATCAAAGCATGTGGGTGAAATTCCACTGTGGTCTTTAAACAAACCACAAGATTTTCACCCATTTCATCCAGGTGTGTGAACAAAGCAGATGATATTATATTTGTTATTGTGGTAGAAACAAATACATAGGTACTTAAAGATGCATTAACTAAGATTTTCCACAGTGTCTGATAAACCCAGTGACAGTGGGACAAGACGTGGTGTACCCCTTCTGTTGTTATTCCAGCTTCTCCACCCTGTGTTGTCAAAGTACGGTCTGTAAATTAGATGGATTCTCCATTAGAAGCAGCTGTAAACAGCAGCTGTAAACAGCAGCTGTGTTGAACGAGAGCTGCTTTGTCCACAGCTTGTATTTCCACAGTCTTCTTCCTTCCCTTTCTGGATGGTGAATACAGATACTGCCACCTGATGGAAGGGGGAGTTATTTCTGAAACCCAGGCGCAGAACTTGCACTACTCAGCCATTAGCTGTTGCCTGTGCGGTGTGTTCAAGTGCCAATTTTCAACCCACCTTGCCCAGACCAAGCCGACATGAGGCGACGCAACAGTCGACCTACATCACTGCTTTTCTTTCACGTCGGCTTGGTGTGTCTCTGTCCTAAAACTGACGCGTTTGTTTTGGTGACATTAGCAACCTAGCATGGTCATGATTTTACCATAGTGTTGAATTCATTTTAATTTGGGAGTAATTGGAGCTTTGTGTAAGCTTAGTGTTTGTGACACTTTAGCAGTTTACTGGACTGACACATGTACTGTTAGTCAGCTAACGCTAACTTTGCAGGTGTTTACACAGTTGCTAGGAAAAAGGACATGATGGGAGGGGCGAAGAGCAGTTAACATTTGAATTTCACTAGGCTGAAAATAAATTAGGTGGAGTAGCTTTAAGTCAGATGCAGATGCATACTCCTTTTGGAGAAGCCTACTTTAGCTTTATAGCCTAATTATTCAGTGTTTTATTTCATGTTACGTAGGCAGCCACACACCCCATGCACAAACGGACATTTTCTAAATTTAGCATTATAACTCTCTGAGATTACTACATTACAGTAGGCTCTTTCTTTATTGATTCCTTATGTAAACAAGAGGGAGTGCTGACAGAGAGAATGACTGCAGAGAGATTCTAATTAATAGCACTGCCTTAGGTGAGAGGAGTTGTTGATACATGCATTGTCTGCTCAAGGGCAACAAGAGTCTTTCAGTTTAATTCTGCTTCTTTACATAAGGAAAAGATTCACACAGGAGCACAGAGGGACGCTCTGTTAATATTTGATTCACTGATTAAGCCTGACCCCGTGACTTCTCTCTGTTTGCAGGTGTGTGCCATCATGAGCCTCTTGCCGTCAGCCTCTTTAGCTGATCTGACATGTGAAGCTCTGCTTATGCTGTCAGGGAATTTCTCATGTAAGTTGAAAACAAACATCAGCTGGATCTGTTCCTACAGCAGCACAACTACAGCAAATACCATAAGCTTCTAAAGGTTGTTCCGCTGCTCCTAACCTTCATATTGACTTTTAATCTTAGTCTTATATTTCAAAGACTGGAACCACTAAACACCAGGTCATTGTCCTCAATCACATGTTTCCTTGTAGACATCAGTATAGTAATATTTGGCTATTTAACACTATAAACTGCAGCACACACACAAGCTTACACAATTGATTTTCTTGTTATTTGCCTCTGGTAACGCTCATAAAGATGCCCCAGGGAAGTTTAAGCAGTAACAGCACTCTGTGTGTCAATATGCTGTCACACTGCTCTGTGATGATGAGGGCAGGCTTGTTTAAACAGTCACTGGGTTGTTTTCATCATCAATTATTTTTTTTGTGATAGGGTTACGCATTTCGTCTTTGAAATGTCTAACATTATTAACATGACTGTTTTTGGTCCATCTTTATGCAGCTGTTTCATCTTGGTAGGACTGATATGTGGATGTCCGTTGGTTCCTTGTGTGGCCACCTACTGGGTGTGTTTGTTCTTTACCATCACTGGGATGACTGGTCTCCTGTCATCAGGTGTAATTACCAAGCATAAGGGAGAACTGTGCATTGCAGGTTACACCCTGCAGAAGGCAGCTACATGTGGGCTGTAACCCACCTTTGAATATGGACTTTTAAATCCTCATCATAGAGCCATCTGAATACAGGCTTTTTATTCATTTCTAGAAGAGTGCCTTGGATTTTTCTTTTTTCCATTTGTGCATTTTTTGGTTCATTTTCCCACCTTCGACATATCTGAAGTGAAGTGAAAAGTCTGGTTAAAAACATCTGAAAGCATTCAAATGAAGCCTCATCTTTGCTCTGCAGAATGTCCTTATTACTGGGGCCTTTATCTAAATCTTCTTGAGTTATTACAAATATAATAGCCTGACCCTAGGGGCACATCGAGACTCATATTTCCTGCTTCTGTGCTGTTACTGCCTGGGGACTGGTGTTTACTGTTGCCCTTTAACACTCACTCTTTGTGGCTGTTAAGCTGAAACCAATGAGATTTTGAAAGCTATATCTAAACTGTGCAAACAAACATGAGGTTGTTGATGAAACTCTCCGTCTGGTTTGCAGTGCAGTCTCTGGCCTCCTCCTGGAACCAATCCCTGAGCAATGCCACGGGTCAGTGGAGCGGTGAGTTTCTTTTCTCACCTGTGTAAAACTGATTCTCTACACTGTTACTACAAAGCAGAGTCTATCTGGAATACCCCAGAAAAAAAAAGTTTGATCTGAACTCAGATGATAAGGACTAACATCAAAGACGAGAACAATGCTGGAAATAGACTTAGCGTTGTGCCACAAGAGAAGATGCTCAGTTCCGTTCGGCTCAGGAGTAATCATTAAACTTCATGTACACAAACAGATTGTTTAGCTACACAGCGTACTGCCAGGAACACTGGAGCACTGTGAGAATTTCACTGTGGCTATATGTGGTCCTGAGCCATGCCTGACATGTCTGTCCCCATGCTTTAGGCTCGGGAGTCTACTGCAACACATCCATTGATGGCATTGGCACCTGCTGGCCCAGGAGCAGCGCCGGCCAGATGGTGTCCCGACCCTGTCCAGAGATGTTCTACGGTGTCAGATACAACACCACCAGTAAGTCTACACTGTCACCTCCTCCCAGCAAAACCAGAAGCAATACAAACAAGTTTTAATTTGATTTCAACCCTCCCTCTTGTCTTCCCCTCGGGCAAATCCTGTTTACGTAATTGTGTGTACAGGAATTAGTATGAGCATTCAAATTAGTGAGACACACACAAAAGTGCAGTACAAAACACAAAAGTAGGACTGCTGCAAATATTACACCAAGGAATACAGAAAAAAGGAGCATGGTGTAGTAAAGACGAGACAAGTGGTGCTCCAGCTTTGTATCAGAACAAACTGTAGAAAGATGGGATAACATCACAAAGCTGCTGCTTAAGCCTGTTAAAATGATGGAAACACATCCACATGCTGCTGTGTATACTCAATTTTAGTAAAAAAAACCTCAACTCAAAACTACTTTTTGAAGCACAATCGGTGTCATAGACTCAAATAATATGATCTATTTTTATCTGCAGTGTCTGTAGAAATCAGATTTTTAGGCTGAAAGTGTTTCAGGCTTCTGCTCTGCTGTCAAACTCCTCTGCAGCATGGTTTCTTCTGGGCTCAAAGTCCAACTGATGGTGACCAGCTACAGGGAACAGTGTTGTCTTTTGAGAGAAAACCTGTTTCTAAAAATGTGAAATTCATATGTGGCAGGTTTTCTAGAAATGCTAGTGGCATGGTTGTGTTTGTCTGTCTGGTTCAGACTAACACAGCTGAACAACTACTGGATGGAATGGCAGGTCATTTGATGCAAACAATCCTCTTCCCCTCAGGATGAACTCTAGTCACTTTGTCGGTCCTCAGATTTTTCCTCTTCTGCCATCATCAGGTGAAAATTTGAATTTGTCTAATACTTTGGTTTATGACCAAATACCTGAAAAACTAATGAGATTCTCACCAGTCTGAGCTCTAGTGTGTGTTTTAAGCTAATTATCTCATCTTAGCCTGGTACAGTTACATGCTAAACTGACAGCGGGAACATGCTAACCTGCAGCAGAAAGTAGCTGTGAGCACAACAAATCATTAGTGTTTTTGTTTTTACAGTGAATGCAAACCTAACAAATACAGCAGCATTTCTCGTCAGTCATGTTTCTGTCCACTTAATAAATAGGAGTCCAGCATTCACTCTGATTTCCCTCTGTTCTTGATCTTCTGGGGGAAATATTTGTCTTGGTAAATGCTCCACTATGTCTATAATTACAAGATCTTGGCTACAGTTACATTGTGTCCTGTGATCTGATCAGGAATTTCAGCCGTACTGCTACTACAAATGTTTTTTTAATCACACTTTTCTGCATGTCAAAACAATTCCAGCTTGGATGGAGTTTTGCTACGTGACTTTGAATCCGTTAAGCACAAACAAAGTGAGTTTGAGTCAGTCACTATGTATATACACATTATATATGCAGTTGTTGGAGCTGATGATTCTTGCCCAGCTTTGCTTATTAGTAAATTATCTGAATAGTTGCATATTAATTTCCTGACAGTTTACAAATGGATTAATTAATTTTTTAATGCATTTAGCTCGAAAAGGAAAGGCCACAAAATAAGAATGAAACACAAGACAAATTCACAAATATAATGGCTAATAAGAAGATATAAATGACTGCATATCTGATTAAAAACCTAAAAAGAAATCAGACCAGTCTATTATTACTGAGCACAGACTTAATGAGACTCACCAGGTTTTAATATACTCAGTTTTTTCAGGTGGCTTTACTGGTGTAGAGTCTGAGCACAGGACTAAAAAGTAAATGCAGTTATTGTCCTTTCAGGTAGTTTTCACTGTAATTCATCAGATTTATGGTTAACGCATGCTTTCATTTAGACAATGAATGGGTCTTATAAGTAATAATCACAGCTTTTTCCATATGGATATGGTAAACATAGCTACAAAAAACAACTTAAAAAATCATCAACAAACATCTTCTTGGCAGTGATTCCTATCAGACATCTGTGATACATGTCTATCTAGGCCACTGGAGCACTGAAGGTAATACAAACATTACCAAGGGACAGCAAATTAAGCACATTTAGGAGATAAAAGCAAATGTGTTTGTTGGTAAGTGAAAGTCTAAATCACCCACAGGACCCTGTGGATTCACTTGAGAGAGGGAGAGTGAGTGAAACTCATCCGCAGCTCACCAGTAACTTGACACGGCGAGGTTCATTTCACCTTCAGGATTTACATAATCTCTATTGAAGCAGAGCCTAAAAGCCTAAAAAAGACCGTCAGCTGACAGTGAAGGTCAGTAGTGGTGGAAGGTTCAGGGCACAGGGAGATGACAGGTTTACTCCTTAAAGATTTAAGGTTGTTCATTATGGGGGATTGACTTGCTTTGTTAAATTCCTCTGTGATGTTATTCCTGATTTGGGAGCCATAGCTGACAAATGAAACTTGGCTTTATGATGTATTTTTAGCATGAATTTATTATTAATCATTGTAAATATTTGATATTTTTCAGCAGGGAGGTCAGAAAAGGCAAAGGAACATTTAATGAAACACCAGCGCCGCTTTCTGTCATTTCATTAGCTACACGGTTTATTAAGTGGTTTTTCTGTAGAAAGCGCTGTTTGCTTCAGAGAACACTGTGACCTAACAGGCTCTTGTTAGGCATCAATTTAGGATAAGCTAATTCTCCATTTTCATTCAAGGTCTTATTTTCATCACTCTGAGCTGAAAGTAGCAGGTTATTATCGAGGAAACCTGAGGTGAACACAAGGCTGGGGGAGTTTTCTTTCATGTTTGATGTTATTCTGACCTAAATATCACAACAAATATTGAATGAGCTGCCATGAAATTTTTTTGGGTAGCCATGTAAATGTACACAAGTTACTGATCCCCTGATATTTCATGCAGCCCTATCATCAGGTCAGAAATTTAATTGAAACACCTGTAAAACCAAACAATATTCCCATCAGCCTCACTTGTGTGTCATGCTCATTGCTAATTAGCAAATGTTAGCATGCTAACATGCTAAACTATGAATTATCCCAGCTAAACATGTTAGCATTGCCACCATTAGCATGTAGGTCAGAGAACCACTGAGCCTACCTTCAGCCTCACACAGCTGCTTACATGACTCTGGACTCTTAGTGAAGCAGAATCATTGCTAAGATGAGCAGAAATGAACAAAAGCATCATTTAAACGAGTTAATGACTAAATTTTATTTAAAAATTCAGTTATTAATTATCTTTTAACTCTTAAATGTATACATTTTTTAAAACTTGCCTACCTTTAGCAACCCTATAGACTAAAGGAAAGCATTAAAAAACAATGCTTTTTATTATTTTAACTCTGCAGTACTATAAGAGATAAACAGCTTGAGGATTACAAAAATGAATCAGTTACACAGGGTGTAATATAAATGATTTGTAATCATGTAGCTTGGTGCTCATTAAGCAGTTGCCTGAAAACATTGCTATTTAGTGTGCAGCGCCTTGATACCAAGAAAAACACACATTTTATGATACCACAAAAGTTAATAATGCTCTCAGTCTGGTCAGCCCCCATTAAAATAGCTTGGTCCACCCGCGGATGGATTCCAGACTCAGGCCCAGGGCCAGTTAAGTGACCACAGAGAGACAAACCAACCACAAAGAGATGAAAATGACAGAACGGTTAGAGAGAGATGCAAAACCAACCACAAAGACATGCAAACCAACAAAAAATGAACAAAATGAACACAGACTCAAATCAATGACAGATTCAAAATGACTGAACAAAAAGAGACACCAAACACAGATGCTAATGACAGGAAGATGAAATTAATGAACAACACACAAAACAGCCACATGGAAACATTAACAAAATGACTGCATGTGTGTAGTCATGTCTGTGCCCAGGGGCTCGTTGTCTCCTAATTCATCCATGGTTTCATCCCAGCTGAACATAATGAGAGATTACTACAGCTTTTAATATTTCTCCTGTGATGATGTCTGCTTCACTGCTAGTTTCAACACATTCCAGCAACAAAATGAAGCAACTCATTTTAACCACAAGCACGTTACAGTAGATATTATCACTTGGTATTTTTTCACACTTTTCCAGCTTTTGCAGTTGAGAACAGGGCCACTGATGAACATTTGGGTGCCCTAAGCAAAAAAAAGAAAAGCCTCGTGGTGCCTCCCAACCACTAACACCCCCCAACCAATTATTACTGTTGTTGTTGGTGTTATTAAAATTATGACAAGTCACACAAAACAGAAGCAAAACATATACTGTCCTATAAGTACTAGGTCATACTGTGTACCGGACCAGCTGGACTAAACCTTTTTTCTGCATCTCTCTGGTGCAAAATAGTCTATGGGTCAGTTTGTACTGAGTACAGTGTGCTACTTTTTCTGTGCATGAGAACATTTGCTATTTATTGTGATTATGTGCCACTGACTCCAGGTGAAACGAGATTTCTGAGGAGGGGGAGCGCCCACTAGGGTTGAGGAGTTGGGTGTAAGTGGGGTCGGCTCAGTAGTTCTAAGGAAACTGAAGACACTGCAAAGTTGATTATTCAGAGTAACAGTGGGGAGAGAGATACTGCAGTCTTCAAATTTTTTTTTTGTTTCCAAATAATCCTTTAACCAAATATAGAAATACTACCAGTAAATTTGTGTGCGTGTGTGTGTGTTTACTAACTGTTATTTTAATGTTTATTTAAGCGGCAGTGTTCCTTGCTTGCAGCAAAGCTAAAGCGGATGCACATTTTCTTGTATTTGTAGTAGAAACACTGTAATAATCTACCTGGCACACAAGAGCAAATATTTGATTCTCCAGAGGAAATGATATTTGAACTTTTGCTGAAAATGAAAGAGATGCTGCAGCTTTAATGCTGCTGGACTCATCCTGAGCACAGCTGCTTGTCCCCAGTGATTTCACTGTAGAAACTGAATCTGTAACAGCCCACTTGTTCACTGTGCAAAATCACTATGTCACGTCAAAAGATTTAAATAATTAAGGATGTTACCATGCTCATGCTACATGTGTAAAGTGCTCACAGACCTGAATGTGGAGACGTGTAGCTGCTGTGTGATGGACTCTGTTTGGTCGGTGTGATGCAGATATTTCAAGACCGTTAAAGTTAGCACCGCTGGTGCTGAAGAGGATAGAGCTGAGCTTGTCCTCCTGATGCTCAAACAGCAGCTCGAGGGGCTTCAGCCCAGTTTAACCGTCATGTTTAGCTGTCACGAGCAAAAATCGTCCTTCATAGTCTTCTTTTTTTCTTCTCTCCAGACTCTTTTCTTTCCAAGGCCACTTCTTTCCTAAATGCAGGACTCCTTGTTGAGCTTCATTGTTTGCTGAGCTGCTGTCAGGCCACAGGGAGATGGAGAGGGGGGCGCCATCTTTAAATGTATTGATTCAGGAAGTTAGATTCTACACTGACCCCGCCTCTCACCCAGTGTCAGCTGGGATTGGCTCCAACCCCTCGCAACCCTATTCAGGATAATCTAGTAGATAACGGATGGTTGGATGTTCTGCACTTATTTATGGATCTGAAGTGTCTAGTTATTTTGTGTTTATTATAAAACGAGATGGGTTATTTTTGCTGCATTTGCCAGGTACTTGGTGCACTGTGCACAATCTCTGGACCTGATGGAAACCACTGCCTATAAATGGAAAAGTATTTGATGTGACTGGTGCGGTTTCTTGCCTGACACAAAATAATCACCAAAGAATGTGGATATACAGGTAATACACGCTCAAACTAATTAGTTCCCTCCCGGTTTCCTTAGAAAATTGCTGCTACCAAGAGATGAGCTCACAATCAGCTCCTCTGTTTCTCTGTCTTCTAACATGGTGTACAGAGCGACCTACTTTATCTAGGTTCATGTAAACCTTATAAACACTAAACTTTGGGTACAGTTCTTGATGAGAAGGTGTCTTGAGCTGGTCATGTAGACAAAGTTCAAACTAAAATAGAAGGACATCTCCTCCACAGTCTTTGGTTTTGTCCTGTCACTCTGCGATGTGGTCCAGTGAAGCTAAAAAGGATTTGCATAAGCTTCAGATACACTTGAGAGTGAAGCGGTGTCTGCAATGATTTAACTTTGACAGAACGCACGTTGGTCTGTCCAGGCAAAATGTGAAGTTGAAGCTGATCAGTGTGAGAGGCCCTTTGGGAAACGAATAAGCAGCTGTGTGCATACACACCTGTGAACCACTCTTGTAGTGGTATGTTTATCGATGAAAATGTGTGTGTGGGCATTTCAGTTATGTGTGACTGTGTAACTGGAAGGACTAGATTTCCTCCTTCCACACAGGAGCACTAGGATAGTTCTACATGGCTGTAGGTGAAGACGCGTGCGGAGCGGGCAGCTGCTGTCCCCAGATCCAGGGTTGAGTCCACAAGTGCAAACGTCCGCTTCTCTGTTTATCTGAGTTGTTGATATGGAAAAGAAGATGAAGATCTGGGATGTAGTTCAGCTGCAGATTGACTCCAGGGCCAAAGACAATTCCATGAAAAGATTTGCAGACAAGGAAGAGGAGCTTAAATTGGACTCTGTAGTTACTGAAGAGAAGACGTGTGATGCAAATTGTCTCTGCTCCAGTCACAGATGACATGTAGGGCCATGACGCACTCTCAAATCTCAGAGTATTAAACGTGTTAAGCAACAAACGCATCCTTATCTTAACCCACAGATGCATTATGAGACAGCAGGCCCCTGGGCACAAACAGGTAGGAGGCCCCCAGCCTTCTCCACTGGAGCCCCAGAAAAGACCCAAAATGACTGCAAACAACACAACAGTTGCCATTTTTTCCTACTTTCATTCATTTTGTGTCTTTGCAGTTATTTTGTCTTTTTAGTTTTGAGTCTTTTTGTGTCTTTGTGGTCATTCTGTGCCTTTTTGTAGTCAGTGTGTTTGCAGTATGTTTGTGACTACGTAGTTGTTATGCATCTCTTTGTGGTCATTCTGTATTTATTTATAGCTGTCTTGCGTGTTTCATAATATTTTTGTGCATCTTTGTAATCGTTTTGAGGCGTTTTCAAATCATTTGATTGAATTTCCAACAAGAAATGTTAGCAGTCATTTCAAACAGAGCCTGTGCCCAGTAGGCTCGATCAGTAATCCATCCACATCTTGAGCCACTCGCACGAGGCATCAAATGAAAACACTTCATTCACAGCGGGCCAAATACCAGTGATTGATACATCCAACATGTCTAAAGACATGTAAATCCATTGTTCCAACGTTTGGACATGTCCCTGCCCTGAATAGCAGCACTATGAAACAGCAGCTCCATGAATCAGGAGCGAGGCCAGATTTCCAAAATTAGATCCTGACAAATCCTCGACCTGAGTTGCTGAGCCGTGTTTGCATGGTTCCACTCAGTGCATCATTTTTATCAGAATAAGTCTGAAACTGTCAAACTGGCTGTTTCAGGACAGATGGATAAATCACCCTGTTAACCCATTCACACCCAGAGTTCGCTGTAAAGCCCTTTTTAGACATGAAACACATTTACAGAAAGAGAAAATAATTTCTAATAAAGTAAAACCTCAGAAGTATTAGCAGAAAAAATATACTTTAAGTACACTACCAGTCAAAAGACTCGGCCACCGTCTACCACCACTCTGTGCTCCAGGGGTCAACATAGACCCTGACCGGTCTGTGGCGATGCAGCCCCTTACACAGCAAACTGCAACGTACTGTTGTTCTGACACCAGCCTGTCAGAGCCAGCATGAAGTTTTCCTGCAGTTTGTGCTACAGTGCCCTCCTGGTGGAGCAGAGAACGTGGGCTAGCTGTTCCCTTTGTGCATCATTGAGCCTTTTGCACCCTTGACCTTGTGGCCAGTTCACCGGTGGTCCTGATCACTGCAGACCAAGGACACTCCACAGGACCTGACAGTTTGGAGATTCTCAGCCCAGTCGTCCAGCCGCCACAGTTTGGCCCTTTGTCGAAGTCACTCAGGTCCTTATGCTGCCAATTTTTCCTGCCTCCAACACAACAGCTTCAAGAACTGACTGTTCACTTGCTGCCTAATATACCTCACACACTGACAGGTGCCGTTGTAATGAGATAATCAGTGTCATTCACTTCGCCTGCCAGTCTGCCAATGGATTTAATGTTGTGGCTGATCAGTGCATTAAAGTACTGTGTGTGTGTAAAACAGTCAGGAATGGCAAAACTGTTATAACATTTCTCATTCAAACTCTCGTTCCAATGACCAATGAAATGGTCAAGAACAAACATAATTAAGCCACAGGAGAATGGTAGGTGAGAATGGTAGAAGAGAATATAACAAAGTGAGATGTGGAGCCTGGAAAGATCTTAACTGCAGTGATTGTAACATGCTAATCAGTGCAAGCTTCTCGTGATCTGTTCTGCTGTCTGAGGGTTGCAGCATGTTGTCAGTGCATGGAGGGGCTGAGGGACGTCTGGGGGGCCTTGTCCAGACCACTCAGCCACTGACTCCTGATACAAGCCTGTGGCACTGCACGCCCTCCACTGGTGCATGACTCAGCCTGGAATAACTATCTTTGTTGATGCATGGCATGTCCACCCGGAAGCCCTTTCACCACTTGTTGCCAAGCTTGACTTTCGTGTAATGGTCCCTAGAGCGAGCCCGGTGGACTTTCACATGCGTCTGTGCATGTATATGTATGTGCCTCTGAAGGTGTGGGCGCATATCATCTTTGTGGATGTGAAAGCCAGTTTGTCTGACTTCCTGTAAGTCGTCGGGTCTTGTGCCAGTCCCAGACGATAAAGGACGGAGGAGGTTATTTAAAGCAAACCCCTGGCCCGGCTCATCCTCCTGCTCACTCACAAAGAACGTCTTTTTGTTGAATGAGCTCGAGCACGACGGCACATTTGTCGGACATTAATTCATGAATGTATGTGGGTGTGTAGATGGGTGACATCAAAAGACAGAAGACAAAAGGGAACGAGATGAAAGTGATAAGCAGGTTTGTGCACGTCAAAAAGCTTTTCGGTAACACTGTGGTAAAACACAGTTCATGATTTAATGGGTACTTTTGTTGTATGAAACGATTTCCAGTAAAATACAGACGGTTCCTACTGGTATTCAATGTGTGCACCGTGGAAGTAAACAACAAGGAAGTAACAACAGGGCATTTTAGAGAGACATAAATTATACTGTATTATGGGAGTGTTTTTGTAAGCACTGCGTACAACAGGCTGCGGTAGTGGAAAACACACCCGAAACTTGGGAAGTATAGATTTAACAACTATTTTCTTTTTGTATAATTAAATAGCAAGATTATATTACAGTGCACACACTTTATTTTTACTATGTAATGTAAAATACGCATGATAATTTTCACTAAATAACAAATTGCCGCATGTAGGAGAAAAGAATATAATAGAGAGGAGCTCAGTTCTGCCCAGACTACATGGTTTTATTTATGCTTCCACTGTGCATCCAGCAGCTAGTAACAGGAACACTGGAGTAGAAAACAAACATGTCTTTAAATAAGGTTCTCTCTGGTCATCCAAGGTGGAAAAGCTGCAGCAGAATTAAATCGTGCAATGATACGTTATATACAGTATGTTCTGTAAATGGATCTTTAGGATTATAGTAATTATTACACTAATCCTTTTAATTACAGGTTAAGTATCATGTACATGAGTATCAACTGTTCCCTGTGTACTGTACCTACTGTAGTATTTATTTTTCCTTTTCTTTAAAATGTCCAGTTGTTCCTCCCTTGCCTTGTTCTCTCCTGCTGGTTGTACAGTAAATACCAGTAGGAACCAGTTTTATTTGTACCTGGTTCATAGAGTGAAACCATGCTATAAATCATTGGCTGTACTATGGTTAAAAATACACAATTAAATGTGCCAAAACAACGGGTGAATATTTAAGTTAAACGATATTTGAACCAGCACTTGTCCCAGTTGATAATACACAATTAAATGTGCCAAACACTGGATGAGCTTTTCCCATCATCTTAAATGATGTTTACCCATAAGTTGGCCCCAAAGAGAGGATATCAGGCCAAGCCATCATGAATCTCCAGGGTTCCACAATGAGTAACACCATTTTTAGCTAACCTAAAATGCACATATAGTGATTTCAGAGAGGGGGGTTTTATAGACACCATTACACAGGAATGCTAAAACCCACTGATACAGTTACCGTAAATGGCACCAGGGCAGCCCAAGCCTGTTGTTTGCCTGTAGTAATCAGTGACTGGGTTCTTTCCTCACATGCACAGTGAGGTGACAATTCTTCTTTAGTTTCAAAACACAGCACAGTCCTCTGCAAACCCTCAAGCCGTCTCATTCTGCAGAACCAAACAGGAGGGAGTCAGTGAGGAAACTGGCATCAGGTCCCTTCGCTTGACTGAAGACTACCTGCCACTTCTCAAGACTTGCTCCGGTCGCCAGTTTGGGCACGCTTAACACGTTTTTTGTTTTAATGATAATGAGGGTAGCAGCAGATTTATTCCTGAGCTACAAGACGACGTGTTGTCAGAGCACAGCCGCTCACCTGATTGTTTCAGTGTAGACTGTGGGGAAACTGCAGTAACACACCTGCTGTGTTACCTATTGGGATTCCTGAGCTGTCTGTGGAAGAAACCAACCACTTCTACTGTTAAAAACACCAGTACAAGTTGAGAAAAGTGCATTAAACATGTTCCTGAACTAAAAATATATGAGTATAATCAGGAGTTGTAGTTGGTAGAGATGGAGACATTTTTTATCTCCTATTTTCTTGATTAATCACTTGATAGTTTCATTTATTAATATACAGAAAATACTTTGAAATCTTCATTACAGTGATATGTTTTGACTAGCCACTAATCCAAACCTCAGAATTATTAAAATTTAAATAAGCAAAAGCAAATCCTCACAACTGAGAAGCTTGAGCCATAAAATGCTTGACTTTTACATTAAAATGATGAAAACAGTTGCCAGTTAACTTCCTGTCAGTCTCATATAAACGGTTTTGCCTTCTTTTGCCTTATTTTGTTGTGTTCACATGCTAGTTGTGTGGTTGTTTAATTGTTAGTGCTTCTTGTTTTCAGGTGTGTCTTACTCTCAACAACAGTAAGTGATTAAACAGGGTTTAATTAAGCAAATTGCTTGTTAGTGTTTTCATGTTCCCTGCCTGGGTTTGTTCCCTCCGTTGCTCTGGTTTCCTCCCACAGTTTAAAAACATGTAGGTTAGTTTAAGTAATGACTCTGAATTTATGTCTCCTCTATAATCAGAGGGAAATGGGGTTTTTTTTGACTCCACCACATTATTGTCACTAATAACACTGCTGATTTTCAGATTATTTTTTCATTAAAAACAGTTTCTGCATTGTTCAGTGGAATTATCCCCTTAGCATCATGTCAGTTTAGTGTATCTGAGGTTAAGTGGAGTTTCAGCCCACCACAGTGCACACTGTACTTGCATGTGGTCCACACCTCTGCAGAGCTGCTGCTGGTTGTTTTCTTTATGCTGAGAAGTGTCTGTGCAAATTCTGACCAGACAAGCATCCATGCTGAAGTCCGCTCTTATGGATATTATAGAAAACACAGCAGGATGCCGTACAAAATATTCAGATGTAAACAGCTGCTTCACTAATTATAGCACAGCCTACAGGGTGTTGTCTAAGTTGTATATTGAAAAATATTGGGAAAAAAGATATTAGATCATAAAATATGCTCACAACTCACTGATAAAACTGCACCACAGTACAGTTCTTTTTACAGAGACTTCACTTCCAGGGGCTTTACGCTTCCTTTGTTAATGGCTGACCTACATGGACACATCATGCTACAGACCTTTACAGCAGTGCAACAGACACGTGTTTGCTCTCATTTACTGCAAATATTATGCTGTTTTCATCCCTGCTAGGGCTGGTTTTAATGACAGCCCTGTTCTAAATGCACACAGGATGAAGATGCTGCTCAGCTGCAGCCACTGGGCTCATGTATTGAAGTGTGACTAAATGTGGGTCAGTATTTTTGCTCATGTTGAGTGAATGAATACTGAAACATTGACTGCATTGTTCTGCATTTTAGCCACACAGGACGCCCCATATGACGACGTCTGTAACCGTGCAGTGTATATGCATGGAAATAAAATGAAAAGAGGGTCATTTAGCGCTGGGCTTGGAAGACTGCCTCTGTTCCATTCACATGTTCCTGGAGCTCCTGTTTCCACAGGGAGGATATAGCACCTGTTACACACCCGTTGCTGTTTCAACACCCATTCACAAACAACAATGGCCGCTCACTGAGCAAAGATTAAAAGGGAAACGTGCTATGTAGTAGTCCTCTAAGATGCTCCAGAGAAAAACCTGTCTGATGTTAATATAACTCCTGGAAAAGCACCAGTTTGGCAGCAGCAGCCACATGAAATCTACAGTGACCCATGCAAATGCTGTGGTGTTTTATAATGCTGTCAGTGCAGCCTTAGAGGATGGCAGGAGAACGATAGTAGCGCCATTGCAGTTTGAGTAAGGAGTGCTGTAACAAACAGGAGACTGTCATGCTATCTGTGCATTTTATGTGAGAACATCTGAAAGTGCAGTTTGTAAAATTAATAGTGTCAGATGTTTCCAAGAAACCTCAGGAACTGGCCTCTGCTCCATCTGCACCACACGAACATTCGCCTGGACACACTCTCTTCATTCAGTCACAGTATTGTAGTAACGCTGGTTATCCATTAAAGGAGTAGTTTAACATTTTGAGAAATACACAGTAAAACTTTGTTTTACATCTTAGAGCTAATTTCCTGGAAACATTCCTCATAATTTCTTAGAAACAAAACGGCTGTAATAAATGCAACATTGTCAAAGTGTTAAAACTGCATTTATATCTAGCCCTTAAGATAAGATGATACTGCATATTACATTTAATTTATTTCACTGTTAAAGCTGGAGTATGTAACTGAAGGTGGCGTTAGGATGAAACTTCCTCTCCCAGCTCCACTCTGCTCTACTACGACCGCCACGCTCTGCCCAGTTCTGCAAATATTTGTCATTATGAAATTACAATAAATGAGATGAAACCAAATTTACTGATCATGCAGAAATAAATGAAAATCTCTGATTGGTCAGAGAGGTCGATCTCATTAAAAACCTTCTAGAAGCTAACATCTCTGCTCTGCTGCCAGTGCTGGTAAGCGAGTCTGGGTCACAGGAGGCTTCGACAGCTCCTCGCCACATTAAGACACGTTTGGAGCAGATTTCTACAACAAAAATATTTGAAAAAATAAGTTGCATGCTTAAAACCACATCAAAAACCAAGTCCAGGGTAGAAGCTACATCCTTCCCATCTTAATGTCCTGGTATTTACTGTTAATTATTAGGACATTTCTGAGAAAGACCTGCATAGTTTAGTAGTAGCTGCTACACTTAAGTACCTGCTCATTATATTTAGGTTTTAAGAAAAATCTAGAAATTTACATAGTTCACAAACAAACATCAGTGTCCATCTGTTCCCTCTAGCAAAAAATGTGGGTTCTTCATGACTTTGAACTATATTATAGAGCCACTTGTTAATTAGTACATATTAATAGTTTTGTCTTTCAAACTTATGACGACCAACAATAAAACACACCAATATGATGTAATATACTTGACTGTCCCATTAAAGACATTTTTCTTGGGCTGCATTACGACATCCCGCAGTGAAAACAGCCTGTACAACAGTATAAAACACACCACAACCTGTTTCATGTCTGGAGGTGTATTACAAAACGTACTGTATGACTTAAAACAGTCTGAAGCAACTTCTTTATGACTTAAAGCAACAGACTCCAACAGTGCTTGGCTTTAGGGCAGTGTTCCACATCCAGTTCATCTAAACAGCATCCTGTAGGAGACTATCACATCTGTGGCTTATGCTATGATCTTACTACTTAACACGTTAATAGATGAAGGCACACGAGTTTTTAAACTGGTGGATTTGCCTCTCAGGTACTCTATAACAACTCTAGAAGGTAGGAGCTTGTGCTCTGAGTGAAGGACATGGGGTGAGTCAGGCGATATTCTCTGGGCTCCTCTGAGCTCTTAACACTTTTTAGAGATTGAAAGGATTGATGCTCATTTTTCCCTATGACCTTCTTAACAAGGTGGGTGAGCCTGAGTTTCGATTGCACTGAGAGGTTACCACACAGCGCCCACATACCGTTCCTGATCAGACTGTCTGGTAGAACAGAAACCTGAGCTATCACTTGACCCCGTGTATTCTTAGCCTTCT
This sequence comes from Monopterus albus, assembly GCF_001952655.1. Lineage (NCBI taxonomy): Eukaryota > Metazoa > Chordata > Actinopteri > Synbranchiformes > Synbranchidae > Monopterus > Monopterus albus. The sequence goes on along the minus strand of NW_018127947.1, from coordinate 1,120,147 downwards.
CATCCTCCGCTGTAGCCTGAGGCACAGGCCATCAACAAGGTGAGCATGTAATCAATATGGACTCCCAGATACTTATAGGACACACCGGATTAATGGGACTGTTGTGAATAATCATCCACTGCTTCACATTCAGAATGAGCTGGTTAGCGTCACACCAGTAGTATGACTCAGCATCAAGCTCTACAACTTCACCGACTCAGCATTAGCTTACAATCATATTTCAGCCTCATTTCCAGCTAAAATAAAATTAATTGAGTCACTCTGGTTCATTTTCTATCTCATCAAGACTGAAGAATTATAGTTGGTCCCTGCTGGCGAATCTGATGGATACGGGTTAATGAACTACTTTTATGGTACCAACCAGATCATTTTGTAGCTTTTCTTAATAACTCAAATGCAGTGAGCAGATTCAAAGTAACAGTAATGACTAAAACTTTCTCCATGTCCCTAATGAGTAGAACTGTGTAGTAATATACAGCTAAATTTTTAGGACATTTTGTAGAAGAACTGATGTCCAGAAAATTAACTGAAAAATATAAAGTGCTTACAAATGTGTGTATTCATTATATTTTCAAGACATGGGTAAGTGGTTAGCCTAGCTTAGCATGAAGCCAGGCCTCTAAAGCCGTACATAGACTCATGTAAAAGGACATATGATAGAGCTTTAGAACCATTTCATGGACAACAACCGTTTAATTAAACAAATATTTTTCTCTGAGACTTTCTGAGGAGCTGGTGGCAGGTGTGTTTTTTCATTCTGGGCAGAGACAGGCTGTTTTTTCATGAAATTGAAATTGGTAAAAATTGTCTTGTGTCACTCTCAGAAATTAAGTTTCCCAACATGTGGAAGATTCATTTCACTGTCAGACCTTTTCCATCTAGTTCAGCCCAATGTGAAGCAGAATTTGCAGACTGCAGCAACCCTCTAATAACTACCACTGCTACTATGACTAACAAATTATCAGGTGCCTTACCATTAAATCCACCTTAATTTGCTGCAGCTGTAAAACTCCTTCCATCTCTCCTCATGCAAACCTAACTGCCAAAAAATAAACAAACATTC
>NW_018127947.1:1114088-1118984 GCF_001952655.1 Monopterus albus | reverse complement strand
TACAACACAAAGAGGATTATCACCAGGCTACTGACTCCATCTGTTACATAAACACATTCACCCTTTGCTACACACTGTTACGGTCTGTACTGTCGGTTTGTTGTGAAGCCCTTTAACAACCATAAATCACTCTGTGGTTTGGTGGAAGAAAGAATTTATTTCAGGGTTGAACTGCTTCGTTTTGTCTCTGTATGGAGACCTCGACTGTGATGCGTCTCTTTTTGTTGCTTTGCCTGCTTCACACATCTGGTCTGTGAACCCTCTCTTTAAAAGTTGCGCCACATGTTGGTTTGTAAATGTACACTCTCTAAATAATGTGACTTTACTGCTTATATTTCTAGTTGTATTGAATATTGTGAGCATGGTTCTATTATCCTTAGATCATCTACAGTCTGTCCAAAATGCCGCAGCCCTTTTACTGACAGGTATTCGCAAGCATGAGCACATTACACCTACTCTGACCTCCTTCCACTGGCTCTCAGTCTGGCTCCTGATTTACACTTCTTCTAATCTATAGAACCTTAAATGGTTCTGCTCCCTCTCACTAGGATGCTAAAGTTTTAGGATCAGATGCTTCTAGTGGTCCTGAAGGTCTGTCTAAAATCTAGAAAAGTCTGCCCCTACTTTGTGGAATAACCTTCTTCTGCGTATTCGGAGGGCATCATCTCTCTTTTTAAATGTCAACTTAAAGCTTATTTTTATTCCCTTTATAAATAAACTTGACTATAATAAATTCAAATTATTTTTGACCACCGTTAAACCCCAGTTCTTTTATTGAACAGATCTGAATGAAGATGGAGTCCGACTTGTTTCATTTTAGTGCTGATTTATTTTATCTTATATCATATGCTCCGCATGCATCGAGCAGAAGTCATAACAAAATGAAGAATTCCATGTGTGTGTGTGTATGTTGTATGCATGATGTGTAACTAAAACATTCTTTCAGACATAATTCTTACACAAGATTAATACAAAAATAACTGGTGTCAAGGTACCCTTCTCAGAGTCAACATTATCTTCTAACCTTGAAGCTGAGTACACATGAGCAGACTTTGAATCTTACTAAACTGCATTAATAACACATTAAAGTCTAATAATTATCTGACTGATTTATTAATTTCTAACACCACAGACCCTGGGGAGAGTCATCTCATCAGACAGTGTCATGTACATGTGATTTGAAAAAGAGGAGAGAATTATGGGAGTTTTGTGAAATTGTATATTTTTACATTGCATGTACATTCTGATAAAATCATATTCTCAGAGGATATAGAGGAATTGGAATCCAATATGGATTAAATACTTATTCATATGGACTCAAATCAGAATGAAAACTACACTGAATCATGCCACAGGCTCAGTCCCATACAGAAGCACCTTGTTCATGCACAGACTTTTAAGCTCTCTAGGATATTGTGCTTGGGGTTTAGGGAGTATCACATCTCAGGCAACCTTGATTGGGGATGACAGCCCCTTTACACTGTCAACATGCTATTTTTACTCAGCTTATTGCACATTATTGCCTTCAGGCAGCCCAATCCCATTTTACCTCTCCCCCTCACAAAATGTGTCATTATTAACACATACATTTTGGTTGTCTGCCTCCATGTTAGATCCCAGAACAGAGCTTAGCTCTACAGTGGACACATTTGAAATATCAGTTGTGTGCTAATGAAAAACCAGAACATTCTGAAATGTCGTCATGTGTCTGGGAAAGGCCACACCAGTGTTTATCCTTGTCTTGTGCCATTGCCTATCCCGTTTCTTCTTTGACAGTGGAGATTCATGCTGTCTTCCTTTGTCTTGTGTTAAAGTAGAACTATGATCCTATCCTCCGCTTCTTCAAACTGTATCTCTTAAACTTTTCTTGTTGTTAGCATTACTTCTTCGTCTTCCAAGCATCTCCAAATCCAAGCTGCTACTTCAGTATGAAAACAGTTTGTCCATTCTGGGCAGCTGTAAAAAACACGGCGGCTCAACAGGGTGGCCTCCATAATAGGGGACCCGCTCTTATGTAGATATAAGGCTCATTCTAATGTAAAGAAAAGGCAACGATTCTTCTTTTCTGGTGATTACACTAATGAAAACATAATTATGCATACTAGTCCATTTCTGCTAATAAATTGCTCTGGATCTTACACACTGCACCCTTTAACCTCACCTACCAAGCTCTGAGTAGACAGCCATCAGTAAGAGATTTAGAAGTCCAGGCTACCTGTAGGGGAGACCCTGTTGATTGTTACTATTGGGCTAAACATATGGTTAATGTAACCCAAGAACAAAACTGAAACGGCCTCTCAACCAGACACAAACATGCACTCCACTTTGACGGTTTCCTCTTACAGAGAAAACCAAACTTCACTTTCTCAAAAGGAGTCGACTGTGACTAGAAAAGGCGTTCAGCAACCTGTGGAGATGCCCCGACTCGACTCATAGGTCAGACCTGTCTAATTCAGTGAAAAATGTTTTGTTATGGGACGAGCGGTTTTCTGGCTGACTCACGCGTACGTGCGTTCACTGCCGATCGTACACTGACTGAAGGTCTGACCTGAAGAACAAATAATCTCCCAACTTCTGCTGAATTTCTTTATGCTGTAGAAGTTCTGGTGCCTGATACAGCAGTCACTTCACCTCCTAACAGTATTACATGGCAGATGCCAGAACTAACTCAATTTTAACAGTGCTTATTAAATGAACTGAATCTCAAACTTTAGCCTTGAACTTTTCATTTTTCAGCAAACATCCACCAGTCGCCCTGACAACTGCTGATGTAAAAATAATCTTCCCCCATTTCAACTGTAAATTGCCTCATTTGGAGTATTTCTTTTCCGCAGTGGTCTATTGGACAACTTTCATTTCCTTCATCTTAAGAAATAGTAAATGTGAAGTGACAAATGTGAAATGTGTTGCAGATTATTTCATTTCTGTCCGGTAAATGTGGCAAGAAATGTGTGCTTTGATACAGTGGGCCTGCATGGAAAGATGTAAATTTACTCATCATTTGTCAAAGACTTCATGCCCCCACCCCCACCCGGTTGCATTATCCAGCAATGTCCAGAAACAGTTTTTTTTATTAGAATATAAACATATTTATACTGGTTCACTGTCTCTTGGCTCCAGTCTAAGTTTTCCTTTTGATTTAATAATGTCTGCTCACAGTAAAATTGTCAGTAATCGCCCATTTATGTGAAGAACACGCTGACCTGCTCCCAGCTTTCCCACATCAGCCTGTACCAGGATAATGTGGGTCAGTAGTTTAAGTGTAACATGCTGGAGAAGTGCAGGTTGAACGCACGTGATTCACGGTGTAAATGTAATGATAATAACAAAGCTTAGACGGAAGGTAGTAGACCATCCTGACAGCAGAAGTGTGAAAAATCACAGCTTGTAAGGCTTCTGCTAATGATATCTCTCCCCATTAGTCTCAAAAGCAGAAAAGGTCACAGTGCCACAATGGATCAAGCAGAAATTCGCATACTGTGTATTCCCATGCTTTTCCTCAACCTCTGAGAAATGAAGAAAATGTGAGAAAAATCAAAATGGGTCACTTCACCTTTTAATACTAACAGCCTTCTGTTTGTTTCTTCTTGCTCTCTGTGCAGATAATGTTTATAGGAAATGTCTTGCCAATGGGACATGGGCTCTGAAGGGGAACTACTCCATGTGCAAGGCTATACTTCACGATGAGGTAAGACTGCAGCGTATATGTATCCAGATCAAAGAGGCTTTCCTTGAAAGAAGGAAACTGCTCCATACAGAAGTCAAGGCTAGCAGTGGAACATTTCTCAATGCTTGTAGTAAATATGGATTTAGTGTTGGTTCCTCTGAGCCTGAAAAGGACACCACAGAAATGCTAAGAATGCTGTGAGCATGCTATTGGCAAAGCCCAGGAGCATCACTTGAAGGAATCAGCTTCAGAACCACAATGAGTGTTTTGCATCACTGACACTTCTGCTTTAAAGTCAGGCTTGACTGGTTTTGCATGTTTATGCAGGTGGAAGCATTAGCTCTGCTAGTCAACCTGCAGCTGCTTCTCTCTCTCTCTCTGCGAATTCCTAAAAGAAGCAGCAGCAAGCACAGTGATGCCTCTAAAACCGGTGTTGTCCTCCAGTGATGTGAGCATGTTGTGAAAGCAAAGAGGAAAACTGTCATTGGGCAAGCTGCTGTTCCAGCCCTGCTGCGCTCCACATTTTGAACCATTCACATTGCTGTTATTTTTCAGCCTCTACCTGCATGATATGATGGTGACAAGCATTCATTTTATTAGCAGAGATTGAGCAGAGACAAAGCTTTCAGGCAGAACATGCTGACCCAAATCAGCCTGTGACAGACAGACACACGATGGAAACATGACACAGTTTGAATGTTAAATAACAGACTCTCCAGAAATATTGTAATAATCTATGTCTGTAGATTTTTTACTTTACATTTTAAATTTATTGCAGCCTTGTTGCGCATCTGAAGGATAATTCTAATTATTCTTTACTGTAAACAAACCCCCACTTTGCTCTTCCTATAGAACAGAGGTTTTCAGCCATTGGTCCGTGGCCCCCCTGTGGTGCGTGAAGGCATTGCAGGTTGTATCTGACCATGTCTTCATTAATGTGCTTTCAGTGAAGGAATAACCAATTTTTAAATTTGATTTTGATTAAACACATTTCCATGTGTGTAATTAAACATGTAGCTTTATTATTTGTGAATAATCAAATTCATGCAAATCTATCAAAATTAGAAAAGTCGAGGTGACGTTCAGGATCTGGACTGTCCACCCCACAACAGTGGTCCTCAGGTTACTTATTAGTAAATGGACTGTATTTATATAGCGCATTTCCACAGTGTGTTACACTGGCCAAAGCGCTTTACAGAGATGATACACCATTCACACACCGATGACGA
>NW_018127947.1:1107932-1114054 GCF_001952655.1 Monopterus albus | reverse complement strand
GGGAGCAATTCGGGGTTCAGTGTCTTGCTCAGGGACATTTAGGCATGCGGGGAGACCAGGAGTCAAACCACCAACTTGCTGGTCAGGAGACGACTGCCCTACCTCGTGAGCCACAGCCACCCCAGTCAGAATGGTGGTTCATGGGTGACAATTAGTTGAAAACCTCTGCTATAGAAGATGTAAATCTTTAAAAAATCACATCACAAATATATAGTATAGTATTTTTTAAGCGTTTAATTTCTTAAAACGATTAGAAACTGTATTTTTACTAAAACAGAAATATAACTTCCAGGAGCCGGACAGGATTGCTGATATGTAACCTACAAAAAGTTGCGTTTGTCTCCATTTTTGTGACAGAATTTCAGACACCATGTTTCTGGCAGTGTCACAGGAAGACAGTCGCGGACAGATTTGGATGAGGGAAAACAGACTCTAATGAGCACAACAACCGACACATCTGAATTACTCAGCTGTGGGACATCTGGAGAGGCAACCAACAGGATCGATTCTTTGTTGGTTTTGGTCTTTTCATGGGATTTGTTAACAACAAAAACAATATAAAATATCACAACATGCCTTCCTGCCAATTACCAGCTGCAGCTTAGTTGTCGGCTAGTCTTTTGTACTTTATAGATCTGTGAGCATGCACAAACAGGGCTGTGGACTGACTCCAATCGATCCCTGCAGAAGATGGATATAAAGTGTCCGACCTTTTAAAAAAAATGTGCGCTTGATATTTTTCCTTTTGTAGCAGTGAAATAAATCACCAGGTGGTAGCAGCAGTGTGACTGACATTGGGGAGCAAGCGCAGCTTCTCGTTAAAGTTCAGCCCGACTGAAATCAGACATTCAGTGGTCCCACTGGGAAGAGAAGCCGAGTGGATGAAATGCTTATTGGAAAGTTTGTTTGAGGAGAAGAAATCCTCTTTTCCTTCTGGGACTTGCTCAAGGTTATTTTCTCAAATAAGTGTCTTTGTTGTTTCTTAAAGAGCAGAGTGGGTCAGGCTTGGTTTGGACTGCTGCACCAAGATGTTTTGTGAGAGCTGAGGCTAGCAGTGGGTAGGTCTTATATTATCCTGGTGCCATCCCTCCACGAAGGCTCCAATCAGCTCGACTATCCATTTAAAACACCTACTATTTGTTTGATTTATGTCCTGGTCAGTTAGCTGCTCCTGCTTGAGGCATCACAGGACTGATTCACTTTTTTCCAGGTCTGTATTAATTCTTACATGCCATATGTGCATCGAAAGAGAAATTGGCTGCTGTAATCATTTGTCCTGTTGTATTACCTTTGAAATGAACGCTTGACTGCAGGAAAAGATGGGGCACAAAATCTATAGCCCTTATTTGGTGAAGAGATGTGTTCACTGCAGCAGAGGGATATGGCCTGGTACATGCATTAAGGGCTGTGTTTACTGGAACTAAACAACAGCAATAGCTATAAACTGCCAGGACAAACACACCCACATGGCTTTTTTTGACTCAAGAAGACCCACAGTAGGACTGACTGACCTTTCTAATGCTTTGTGTTGTGAATCAGTGTGACTGAACCTTGGACTACCAACTGTTTTCCTGATTAATCAATAAATCTTTTTGCTTATAAAATGACAAAATAACCTAAAAATCCAAAGAACATATCAGAAGAATGCTAAACTCTTTACAGAGGAGCCATGATATGAAGACCTCACCTCATGACCAGAATGGTCAAGAGCAATGATTACAGAACAGCAATCACAGCAACTCTTTATACAGGACACACTACCAGTCAGAGGTATTAGTGTAGTGCAACAGCTGAACACGTGATATTCTCTCTGCAACTGAAATCAAATATTAGAAAAAATACTTCACTCTTAGCTGAACATGTTTAAATCAGAATCAGCTTTATTTATTAGCCAGGTGTGATGGACAGATGAGGAATTTGACTCAGGTACATCGGCTCTCAATATGCAAAACAGTAAACCAGCAAAAGGCTGTGTAATATAACAAAATAGCAGTATCAACAAACAGTGCAAACAATGCAGAAAAAGCAGTATAAACAGACACTAAACAATGCAGACAATAAAGGAATGTTCATTGAAATGAGATAAATAGGGATAAAACAGAGTACTTAAAACTAGAGACCTGTATGACTCTGTATAATCTGTACAGTGTATATACAGTGCCTTGCGAAAGTATTTGGCCCCCTTGAACTTTGCGACCTTTTGCCACATTTCAGGCTTCAAACATAAAGATATAAAACTGTAATTTTTTGTGAAGAATCAACAACAAGTGGGACACAATCATGAAGTAGAACGAAATTTATTGGATATTTCAAACTTTTTTAACAAATAAAAAAACTGAAAAATTGGGCGTGCAAAATTATTCAGCCCCTTTACTTTCAGTGCAGCAAACGCTCTCCAGAAGTTCAGTGAGGATCTCTGAATGATCCAATGTTGACCTAAATGACAAAGGATGATAAATAGAATCCACCTGTGTGTAATCAAGTCTCCATATAAATGCACCTGCACTGTGATAGTCTCAGAGGTCCGTTTAAAGCGCAGAAAGCATCATGAAGAACAAGGAACACACCAGGCAGGTCCGAGATACTGTTGTGGAGAAGTTTAAAGCCGGATTTGGATACAAAAAAATTTCCCAAGCTTTAAACATCCCAAGGAGCACTGTGCAAGCAATAATATTGAAATGGAATGCTCTGGTCAGATGAAACCTAAATCGAACTTTTTGGCAACAATGCAAAACGTTATGTTTGGCGTAAAAGCAACACAGCTCATCACCCTGAACACACGATCCCCACTGTCAAACATGGTGGTGGCAGCATCATGGTTTGGGCCTGCTTTTCTTCAGCAGGGACAGGGAAGATGGTTCAAATTGATGGGAAGATGGATGGAGCCAAATACAGGACTATTCTGGAAGGAAACCTGATGGAGTCTGCAAAAGACCTGAGACTGGGACGGAGATTTGTCTTCCAACAAGACAATGATTCAAAACATAAAGCAAAATCTACAATGGAATGGTTCACAAATACACATATCCAGGTGTTAGAATGGCCAAGTCAAAGTCCAGACCTGAATCCAATCGAGAATCTGTGGGAAGAACTGAAAACTGCTGTTCACAAACGCTCTCTATCCAACCTCACTGAGCTCGAGCTGTTTTGCAAGGCGGAATGGGCAAAAATTTCAGTCTCTTGATGTGCAAAACTGATAGAGACATACCCCAAGTGACTTACAGCTGTAATCGCAGCAAAAGGTGGCGCTACAAAGTATTAACTTAAGGGGGCTGAATAATTTTGCACGCCCAATTTTTCAGTTTTTTATTTGTTAAAAAAGTTTGAAATATCCAATAAATTTCGTTCCACTTCATGATTGTGTCCCACTTGTTGTTGATTCTTCACAAAAAAATTACAGTTTTATATCTTTATGTTTGAAGCCTGAAATGTGGCAAAAGGTCGCAAAGTTCAAGGGGGCCGAATACTTTCGCAAGGCACTGTACTGTATACACAGGTGTTGCACTGAGGGTTATTGTCTAATCATACTGTCCTGGGTTAACTATTCATCAGAGGGACTGCCTGGGGGAAGAAACTGTCCCTGTGCCTGGTTGTCTTGGCGCACAGTGACCTGTAACACCGTCCAGAGGGGAGGAGTTCAAACAGATTGTGTCCAGGGTGTGAGGGGTCTGCAGTGATCCTCTCTGCCCTCCTTTTGACCCGTGAGGTGTATAGGTCCTCCATGGAGGGCAGGCTCACACCAATGATCTTTTCTGCAGTCCTGACTGTCCGCTGAAGTCTGTACTTGTCCTGTTTGGTTGCTGAGCCATACCAGACAGTGATGGAGGTACAGAGAACAGAGTCAATGATTCCTCTGTAGAACTGTACCAGCAGCTCCTGGGGAGGGTCGAACTTTCTGAGCTGGCGCAGGAAGTACATCCTTAAGCAGGCGTCTTAGCAGGTCTACATCAGGGCGGAAAAAAAAACACATTGTTTGCACCTACTCTTTATAGACAGTAATAAAACTGCAAACGCTACAGAATAGATACCACAGAGACAAGAAGACATCGATATCTTAAAAAGACAGAAAACAACTATAGAGAGATGCAAAATGATCACAGCTCTGTCATGTTTGTAGGGGTGGGATGTGTCTCATGACCTGTTCATGGTTGTATCATCTGTATTATCATTTCACATTAGAACAATTCAAATTGTTCATTTGGCATCTACTTATTTCACTGAACAAACATTTTAACTAATAATAATGTACCATTTAATATTGCCAAGAACCAAAACTTGAACACTGCTGCCATTTCTCACAGCTCTAAAACATAAGAAGATTTTCTTATTTTCTTCTAAGTCTTTTCTCGTGTCCAGAAAATAGTTTATTCATCCTGCGCTTCTTCTCTCCCTGTAGAAAAAAGGCAAGATGCACTACCAGATAGCTGTGATCATCAACTTCCTGGGTCACTGTATCTCCATGCTGGCTCTGCTCATTGCCTTCTTCCTCTTCTTGTGTTTGAGGTGAGTGTCGGTCCCTCTGATATTCCTGAAGACATCGCTGATGTGACACAAACATCAATGTGCTCAAGCTCAATTGTCCAAAGTGCCTCTTACTCTTGTTCAGAAACCGTTTGGTCATGGGATTAAACGTTTGTCTCCATCCTGCAGATGTAAAGTGGTTTAGACATCCACAAAAACTAGGGCGTGTCTCCTCACCAGTGGGAATAAGAGACCCAGTGCAGAAAGCTGCAAAAGCCAAAACAGTCTTGCGGAGACCTGCAGGGACACCCAGTGGAGACGGAGTTGGCTTTTCTGACTAACTGAAACAAACCAAGCGTTAACGAGAGAAAGGTCCAGGCTGTTATCGATCCCCAGGACACCCCTAGGGAGTGAGAAAAGCATGAAAGGGCACAGAGAGATGTAATAAATAGAAGCTCTACAGGACGCGTTTATGCACAATCTGTGCTTGTGGGCCACAGCGGCTTAGACCAAGAAGGAGGACAAGTGTTGGTCAGCTAAAAACGGCATTAGGTTAGTTGAGGAGTTTGGCATTTATTACTCACCTTCCTCACTTTCTAATGAGATTGTGAGCCATTTAAAGGGAGGCTGTCACTGCCGGTGTGATGGAGAGAAAGGCTGACACTTTGGTGCAACTGGAAAGACAAAAGAAATCACAGCGGAGAAAAGAGGTCTTATTAAAAACTGTAAAACAGCAGATACAGTAAGTGTCTTTAGCTTAGTTTTAAGGTTTTCTTTTTAGTTTCTCCACATAGAAACACAGGACTCTCCTGGTGGCTCTAAATAAAACTACAGCCTTATTCCATCTTTGCAACGGAGGGATTCATCCAAAACTGACAGAGTCTGATGCTTAATATTTTATTGGCTTTGGAAATGCAACTTAATCTTTTTCTCGGCATTAGTCGTGCATGCAATGGCATCTTAAACTAAGTGTTTGGCCATTTCTCATTGAAATGCACCATGGGAGTTGCGGTCAATAGATGTCTTCAATGCATACAAACAAATCTTTAATACTGACCCCTCAAGCTGAACTGAGTCTAATAAATCATCAGTGCCACTGACTGAAGCTCAGCTGTGATACATGGGGCAACGTTTCCCAGTTTAAGGCTTACAACACCGCAATGCCATAATTCTGTTGGAAATATAAGGTAGCCGAGCTAGTAAACAGTGCCCATAGAGTTTAGATTAGTAGTGAAACAAATCATTCAAACCAAAAATAAAATTACCAAACTTTATTTTGAGCAATTACAAATCTGACCAAAATCACTCAAACCAGCAGAGATACTCATAACTTTCCACCTTGTCCTCTCATGCAGAAATTCAGCCAGGAGTGTTTCACACCTGTTCGAGTCTCGAGGGGCACCAACTCAAGCACGGGATGCACTTTCTGAACTCTGGAGGTTCAGAGTACCTCCTCTCTTTGCAGCTCCCTGTGCTGTCATGGTGCGTTCTCGGAAGGAATTTGATTGAATCGTTTATGGATCTGAAAGTGGCCATGATGACTTATGAAGTATGAAGGGAATTAAAAGTAATTTGAGATGTAAATAACTCCTCACCTTCACCCTCCCTTCTTTCACCCGTGTTGTTGGATCAGGACGAGCGTAATAAATTAGACACAGCCG
>NW_018127947.1:1105756-1107908 GCF_001952655.1 Monopterus albus | reverse complement strand
CTATTGGAGATGTGAACACAAATCCAAACACACACCTTTGACCCAGGTTATCATCTGCCAGCAGCCTTGACACACAAACTCAATACATTTATTTGTTTATGCTTCTGAGCACAACAGGAGGCATCAGGAATATTATATAGGTGGAAAAAAAAGAGAATGAGATTCAAAAATGTTTGTCCCTGTCATACGGTTGTAACCCACCTATACTCACTGTATAAGGTAAGGGCGCTGAGTTCAATTAACTCACAGTAACTATAACTGATGACTTAAGCCTGTAATAAACCTCTCTACATTATGTGTCCTTAGATCCTACGAGTACTGTATACAATAACCAAACACAACTTAGGGTTAAAGTTTCCTAATTTATTCAACAAAAAAATAAGGGTAAACCATAAACAATAACAATCCCCTTTAAATATCTCTGACCCTTTTCCCTGTAAGACACACATATTGTGTAAATACAATAAATATTTCAAATAAACACAAATATAGTGGGCCCACACACCACACACACTCACTCTCCACCTTGAACCTTCAAAACAACACAAAATAAATCACCATGAAGCTTTTAAACATATTTATCTTATGAAAATTTATGGTAACCATTTCTCAAAAGCAAATGACCTTTCTAATTATGTTTAACTATAATGCATAGTACTTTTTTTTACCCAGGTTACACAGCCAACAAATAATTCATGTAAGAGAAGACGCTTGATCCCCAGGAGGAAATTCACACTTCACAGCAACACAGACATACACTGAGATGTAAGAATACGGTGGGAAGGAAATATGAAATTAAAAAGACAGTGTTAAAGCTATCACAATATATCCATATCAAACATTTAGACTGTCTGTGCAAAAAAGAAAGCCACTAGTGCACCTGTGGCAGCCATGATGTGTCAACTAATGGCAGGGTTACGTGTGATAGTACACGTCGCCTCTTTTCAATTCATAATAACTAGCTAACTTTGTCATTCAAATCTGTTCCAACAGGGACAAACTGAACGAAATTATGTTGCACATTTAGGCATTTAACAAAAGGTGTGTGTCTGCTTTAAAACACTAATAGCAATATACAAGCAATATCAATAAAAATAAAGTATAGCACATAAAAAACGCTCATGTATAAATAAGGGCCTAGAATAAAGGGGTTTTTTTGTAAATCCTGGGGATATATACATTCATATGCACATGTTTATTTAGGAAATCACAATGAGTTGAGCAATACTTGCGTCACCTCTCACGGTAGTTTTAAAACAAGACTATAACCACACCAGAGATTTTTTTTAAATTTATTAACCTTCAACGACACTTCTAGCAGGTCACTTTGGGTTCAGAGATATTGCAGGCAATTCTGCAAAGATTTCAGCGGTGTTCAGGTCAGGGGACTGTGACGGCTGCTGTGCCTTCATGGTGAAAGTCCAGATCCGTTTTGGATTATCGCCTTGTTTTACAAGCCAGCCCCTTTTTACTTTCACTGTTATAACCAGGTAAAAAACCCATTGAGATCACGATCTCTTTTACAAGGGTGACCTGGCCAAGAGGTCAACAATACATGTCATCAATACATAAGTTTCAATACAAATCAAAAACATTAAACATTTAAACAATTAAAACCATAAATACAATAATCAACAATACAACCAATTTAAAAACACCTACACTGACCAATAGAGTCCTGTTGCTTAAGAGCCATAAGAAAATAAAAAGCTTTAACTGAGCATAATTCAGTAAGTTTAAAATCTGCTTGGAAACTATTCCACGAAGAGGGAGCGGAAAATCCAAAAGCCCATTTCCCTTTTTCGGTCCGAATTCTTGGCACCATGAGCTGATACTTATCACAAGACCATAAGGCATATTTGGTATCTGATCTATGTAAAAGAGAGCATTAGTATGCCGGAGCTAGGCCTACCAAAGCCTTGAACACTAGCACCATCCAATGAACATGTCTTCGCATGTTCAGAGACGACCACTGTGCTTTAACATACAGGTCGCAATGGTGCGTTAGTCGACTACAACCCGTCACAAACCTCAAGGCACTGTGGTAAACCACATTTAAAGAAGGGAGACATCTAGCTGAGGCATTCATATACAGTACATCACCATAATCCAACAGGGGAAGAAAGGTCGCTGATATTAAATATTTGCGTGC
>NW_018127947.1:1103830-1105377 GCF_001952655.1 Monopterus albus | reverse complement strand
CACACATTGTTAATATAAATAGAAAATAAAATTGGTCCAAGGACCGAGCCTTGCGGCACCCCTTTTAATATTTCTAAAAAAGACGAGGAAGAACCTCCCAATTGGACAGCTTGCCTCCTATTTGAAAGATAATTCCTAAACCAAGGGATCGCTCCCTCTGACAAACCAATCCTTAACGAGTTAATCAGTAATACATGATCAACAGTATCAAAAGCCTTAGAGAGGTCAATAAATAAAGCTACACAATGTTTTTTACAATCCAATGCCTGTAACACATCATTTAAAAATTTTAATGTGGCAGTAACAGTACTGTGCTGTTTTCTAAAACCAGATTGAAATGGGGACAATATGTGATTTGATTCTAAAAACCCCTTAAGTTGGTCACTCACTATTTTTTCTAGGATTTTTGCTAAAACACACAGCTTAGAAATTGGCCTATAATTATTAACTTCCGACGGATCACCTTCCTTTAAAAGGGGAAGAACAAAAGCTGATTTCCATATCAATGGAATTTCGTTACTACTAAGACTTAAGTTACTTATCTAGTGGAACTTTTTCGTCCGTATAACCCGTCGCGGTGCCTCAGATCAGCAGATCAGCTTCTTCTGGAGGCACCGAGGGCCAGGCGGAAAACTAGGGGGATAGAGCCTTTGCTGTGGTAGGTCCAAACCTGTGGAATGCCTTGCCGCTTTATATTAGGCAGGCCCCCCTCACTGTCTACTTTTAAGTCTCATTTGAAGACCTACTTGTAGTCATTGGCGTTTGACCAGGAATGAGACTCTGTCTGTAGTGTTAGTGTTTATATTATTGTTTATAGCTTTTATGTGTTGTTTTTTATATTTGTATGATATGTTAAGTGCTTTGGTCAGCTGTGCTGTGAGCTATATAGTCTGAAGCCAATTTTATGAAAAAAGGATCCAGTACATCAGGCCAAGCTGCTTTTCTAGTATCAAAATTACTTAATGCACTATGAACCTCAGAAATAGACACAGAAGTAAAAGAAAAAGTATTAAGAGTAGAACGACTACTCATTTCAGAAGCGTCTGTTTTTAAAAGCAAACCAGTTACTTCAGGGTCCAAAGAGTCAGATAAACATCCAGCTGAAATGAAATGTTCATTGAAATGGTCCAACATGACCAATTTATCAAATGTACACCCGCTTTAACCAAAAAACATGGCAACTCATTCGTTGGTATCGAGTTCATAGTAGATTTTACAGTCCTCCAAAACATCTTAGGATCATTTATACTCTTTGATATTTCAGCAAGATAAAACTCAGACTTTGACCTCCTTACCAAAAGTGTACATTAATTTCATAGCTGTCTAAAATGAAGCCAATCTCCTTCAGTTCCACTCTTTCTGGCCTGAGCCTAGGCGATATCTCTTTCCTTAAGAAGGTTACCAATTTCCAACAAAAACCAAGGATTATCACGTCCCTTCACCCTAAAAGAGCGGAACGGTGAATGCTTATCTATCAATCTTAAAAATTCTTCATAAAAATACTGCCACGCTAATTCTACTGAATCAATAAGGGAAATTCTATACCA
>NW_018127947.1:1099202-1103700 GCF_001952655.1 Monopterus albus | reverse complement strand
TAAGTTCAAGTCCCCTATTACCAAAAGCTCACTTGAGCTTAAATCAGCAAATGATTCATTCAATGAATCAAGCGCCTCACTGAGGGCTGAAGGAGGTCTATAGCAACTCATAATCGTAAAGAATTGCTCCTTTGAAGTCTTAACCTTTAATACCAGACTTTCATATTGCTTTAGAATAGAAACTGAAGAAAGAACAGTGACTTGAAATTTACTTTTTACATACACAGCCACACCTCCACCCTTCCTAGGTCGGTCACAACAAAAAATATTATAACCAGAAATATTGATATCATCATCTGAAACTGCTTTATTTAGCCAAGTTTCAGAAAGCACTAGTATATCAGTATCAGTAGTTTTAATCCAAATTTTTACTAAGTCCAGCTTAGGTAACAGGCTTCGAACATTTAAATGAAGGATTCCAAGTCCTGATCTAGCTCTAAATTCATCAGGTGTGACGATGTTGCTCTTCAAAGGGCCTGGATTTGGCTGAATATTTCCTGATAATAATAATAATAAGAGCAACACAAAGCACTTCCGCCTAGCAACGGATTTCACCATATTGTCACCGTCATTAGTACACACTGTGTTGGCGGCCTGCAGGAAAACTGATCCAAACTTTACTGATATTTAGTGAAATCCATTCCTTCCTCTGGCTGTGCAGCGGTTCTGTGCCATTGGCTGCCTCACAACCATAAAGCAGCAGATTTCCACTGCCACTGTCCAGAGTTGAACAAAATGATATTTAATGTCTGTATGCTGCAGGCCCTGTGTTCACTTCTTTTCATTTCCAAAATCAACACAGGGCATATTTTGCCTAAAGTGTAGCATACACACTGTTCAGTAATAACAGAATGAAATGTAATAAAAAATTAAAGAGGATGTTAGGTGCTGTAACATGGTGAATACAGCACAACAATAACAGGAAACAGGAGGGCAACACAGGAGATGAGATTTATCAGAGACCTGTCTGCAGGAGCATTCAGCCTTTGTCTTAATTAACACACACCGGACCGGGCGTGTCGGCCCCTCCGGCAGGATGCTGAGGGGAGAGAGGTCACACCCTCCGGCTCAGCAGTCGCTGCCTTTGTGATAGTGTTGGCAGCTCCTGTAACACTGTGACGTGGTGGTGAGGAAATCAGCTGCCTGTCTGTGGACTAACACAATTTATAAACCAGAAGTATAACTTTTTGGAACCTTTCTACTTGTTTTTTCCCTTACTCCTGTAAAATACTATAATTATTCAAACCTGTAGTGCAGCTGCTGTTTTGTTAAAGAGACCATTTTTTATCTTTAATAGCATCCCAATTAATAAAAACATAAAAAGCCACAATAACACAGTTTTAATGGAAAAGTCTTGCTCATGCACATCCACTCAGTCTCCACACAGCCAGTGCAAGTGACACTTATTAAGAATTGATGCATGCTAAAAAATTAATCATGTCATCAGAGGAGGAAGCAGCCTCTGCTCGCTGATAATGGCGTCGGCTGGTGACAACAAACAGGCTGTCACTGCAGTGGCCGAGGCTGGTCTGTTCTGTCTGTTCACTTGTGCGTGCTTCTATTTTCAAACACTCACTCTGAGGCAGCTGGGCAGATGTTATTTGTACCCTAAGGTCAATTTGTTTACAGCATGAAAAAAATCCATCAGACTCTCTGGACATGACACAAACAAGAGCACAAAGAGTGGGACAAATGTTACTTCATATTATATTATGGGAGAAGGGACGTGATGAGGAGTCGTACTTTGAGGCAACAGCTTTCACTGTTCATATTCATCATCTTCAGGTCCTGTTTTACCAAGATGAATTTAAGAATGAACCTGTAGTTGAGAAGATATTTAGAGTAGATATTTAGTTCAGATACAGCCGGCGCAGAAAGTTTTCAGACCTTTTCAAGTTTTCCACATTTTGTTACGTTTCAGATTCAACTTAAAGTGAATTCACTTCATTTTCCCCCCTCCACACACAATACTCTACAGTGTTAAAGTGAAAACAGGTTTTTGCAGTGTTTTAAATGTATTCAAAATAAAAGACTGAAATGTCCCATTTACACAAGTACTCAGACCCTTCACTCAGCACTTGGTTAAAAACACCTTTAGCAGCAACAACAGCAACAGCTTCTTGAGAACGAAACTACAAGCTCGGCACCTTTCTTCTGGAATTTTCTTCCATTCTTCTTGGCAGAATCGTTTCAGGTCAACCAGGTTGGGTGGGGAGCGTTGATGCTCCGCCATGTTCAGGTCTCTCCAGAGATGTTTTGCTGGGTTCAGGTCCAGACTCTGGCTGGGCCGCTCCAAGACTTTCACAGGGTTTCCCTGAAGCCGCTCCTCTGCTTTCTTGGTGACATACACCATCAACTGTAAAACCTTCTACAGACAAGTGTGTGCCTTTCCTCACTATATCCAGTGCATTAAATTAGGCACAGGTGGACTCTGCTCAAGCTGTAGAAGCATCTCAACAACCACTGACAGGAGCAGGATGCACCAGAGCTCAAGTGTCTGAATGTTTATGTAAACGGGATACAGTGCCTTGCGAAAGTATTCGGCCCCCTTGAACTTTGCAACCTTTTGCCACATTTCAGGCTTCAAACATAAAGATATAAAACTGTAATTTTTTGTGAAGAATCAACAACAAGTGGGACACAATCATGAAGTGGAACGAAATTTATTGGATATTTCAAACTTTTTTAAAAATTATCTCTGAATGATCCAATGTTGACCTAAATGACTAATGATGATAAATAGAATCCACCTGTGTGTAATCAAGTCTCCGTATAAATGCACCTGCACTGTGATAGTCTCAGAGGTCTGTTTAAAGCGCAGAGAGCATCATGAAGAACAAGGAACACACCAGGCAGGTCCGAGATACTGTTGTGGAGAAGTTTAAAGCCGGATTTGGATACAAAAAGATTTCCCAAGCTTTAAACATCTCAAGGAGCACTGTGCAAGTGATAATATTGAAATGGAAGGAGTATCAGACCACTGCAAATCTACCAAGACCTGGCCGTCCCTCTAAACTTTCAGCTCATACAAGGAGAAGACTGATCAGAGATGCAGCCAAGAGGCCCATGATCACTCTGGATGAACTGCAGAGATCTACAGCTGAGGTGGGAGACTCTGTCCATAGGACAACAATCAGTCGTATACTGCACAAATCTGGCCTTTATGGAAGAGTGGCAAGAAGAAAGCCATTTCTTAAAGATATCCATAAAAAGTGTTGTTTAAAGTTTGCCACAAGCCACCTGGGAGACACACCAAACATGTGGAAGAAGGTGCTCTGGTCAGATGAAACCAAAATCGAACTTTTTGGCAACAATGCAAAACGTTATGTTTGGCGTAAAAGCAACACAGCTCATCACCCTGAACACACCATCCCCATTGTCAAACATGGTGGTGGCAGCATCCTGGTTTGGGCCTGCTTTTCTTCAGCAGGGACAGGGAAGATGGTTAAAATTGATGGGAAGATGGATGGAGCCAAATACAGGACCATTCTGGAAGGAAACCTGATGGAGTCTGCAAAAGACCTGAGACTGGGATGGAGATTTGTCTTCCAACAAGACAATGATCCAAAACATAAAGCAAAATCTACAATGGAATGGTTCACAAATAAACATATCCAGGTGTTAGAATGGCCAAGTCAAAGTCCAGACCTGAATCCACTCGAGAATCTGTGGAAAGAACTGAAAACTGCTGTTCACAAATGCTCTCCATCCAACCTCACTGAGCTCGAGCTGTTTTGCAAGGAGGCATGGGCAAAAATTTCAGTCTCTCGATGTGCAAAACTGATAGAGACATACCCCAAGTGACTTACAGCTGTAATCGCAGCAAAAGGTGGCGCTACCAAGTATTAACTTAAGGGGGCTGAATAATTTTGCACGGCCAATTTTTCAGTTTTTTATTTGTTAAAAAAGTTTGAAATATCCAATAAATTTCGTTCCACTTCATGATTGTGTCCCACTTGTTGTTGATTCTTCACAAAAAATTACAGTTTTATATCTTTATGTTTGAAGCCTGAAATGTGGCAAAAGGTCGCAAAGTTCAAGGGGGCCGAATACTTTTGCAAGGCACTGTATTTGTCTTTTTTCATAAATTAACAAAAACACTCTAAAAACCTTTTTTCACTTTATCATAATCTTCACCTTATCCGGTTCTGTGCTGGAAACAAATTCCTTGGGTGTAACATACTAATGGTGCTTATTATTATTATCCTTATCATTGTGGAGTATTGTGTGTAGACCGATGAGGAAAAAATTGAATTGAATCAATTTTAAGAAGAGTCTGGAACATAACAAAATGTGGAAAACTTCCCATACTGACTGTGTTTCTCACCAGTTTGGTCATGTCTTTGCTTTGACATCACCCTTTTAACATCCATCCATACATCAATTTTCCTCTGCTTATCCGGGACCGGGTCGCGGCGGCAGCAGTTTAAGCAAAGATGCCCAGACTTCCCTCTCTCCAGACGCTTCCTCCCGCTCCTCTGGGGGGATGTTGTTTTTA